>NC_057804.1:132577349-132762592 GCF_018294505.1 Triticum aestivum | reverse complement strand
TACTCCCAGTGGGAGTAGGACTCCTCCGGCGCGCCTCCTCCTAGCGCCGGCCGCACCCCCCCCTTGCTCCTTCATATACGGGGGTAGGGGGCACCCTAGAACACACAAGTTGATCTACAGATCGTTCCTTAGCCGTGTGCGGTGCCCCCCTCCACCATATTCCACCTCGGTCATATTGTCGCGGAGTTTAGGCGAAGCCCTGCGCCGGTAGAGCATCATTATCATCGTCACCATGCCGTTATGCTGACGGAACTCATCCCCGACACTTTGCTGGATCGGAGTCCGGGGATCGTCATCGAGCTGAACGTGTGCTGAACTCGGAGGTGCCGTACGTTCGGTACTTGGATCGGTCGGATCGTGAAGACGTACGACTACATCAACCGCGTTGTCATAATGCTTCCGCTTACGGTCTACGAGTGTACGTGGACAACACTCTCCCCTCTCATTACTATGCCATCACCATGATCTTGCGTGTACGTAGGATTTTTTTTGAAATTACTACGTTCCCCAACATATGTCTCCAACGTATCTATAATTTGTGAATATTCATGCCATGTTTACAATAATTTTATATGGTTTTGGTATAATTTGCATGGAACTAATCCGGACTGACGCTGTTTTCAGCAGAACTACCGTGGTGTTGTTTTTTGTGGAAAATGAAAGTTCTCCAAATGAGCTCAAACTTTTTGACAATTTTTTTGGAACAAAAGAGACCCCCGAAGCTTCATGGAAGGACCAGAAGGTGGAGTAGGGCACAAGACACCGGGGCACGCCAGGGGGCCCAGGCACGTCCCGGTGGGTTGTGCTCACCTCGAGGCCCATCTTCACGTGAAACCAATGCCAAATAATCCTATAAATAGAGAAACCATCAGAAATAACCCTAGATCAAAAGTTCCGCCGCCTCAAGCCTCTATAGCTACAAAAAACCAATCTAGACCCCGTTCTGGCACTCGACCGAAGGGGAAAATCATCATCGGTGGCCATCTTCATCATCCTGGCGGCCACCATGATGAGGAGGGAGTAGTCCACCCTCGGGGCTGAGGGTTTGTACAAGTAGCTATGTGTTTAATCTCTCTCTCTCTCTCTCATGTTCTTGAGATGTCACGATCTTGATGTGTTGCGGGCTTTGTTAATATAGTCAGATCATATGGTGTTTTCCCCTCTCTATCTTGTGATGAATTGAGTTTTCCCTTTGAGATTTCGTTTTATTGGATTGAATACTTGATTTTGTTTTATCCAATTGAATACTTTTATGGATTTCAGAACACTTGATGTATGTCTTGCTATGAATACCCGTGGTGACAATGGGGTATCATATTGATTCACTTGATATGTGTTTTGGCACTCAACTAGCGGATTTCCGAGGTGACATTGGGGTAATCTATGCATAGGGGTTGATGCACGTTCTCGTCTTTGTTTCTCCGGTAGAAATCTTGAGGCACTCTTTGAGGTTCTTTGTGTTGCATTGAGTATTATGGATCTGAAACTGTTTGATGCGTATCGCATAATCAACTCACAGATACTCGCGGTGACATTGGAGTATCTAGGTGACATTAGAGTTGGTTGATGTGTATCATATGGTGTTATTTTAGAACGAATTTTTGGTTAGATTGATCGGAAAGAATACCTTTGTGTTATTTTGGTACGAACTATAGGATAGATTGCTCGGAAAGAATAGCTTTGAGGTGGTTTCGTACCCTACAAACAATTTCTTCTTATGTTCTCCGCTAGATAGGAACTTTGGAGTGATTCTTCATCGCACGTTGAGGGATGGTTATATGATCCAATTAGATTAGCACTGTTGAGAGATCGCACTAGCGGAAGTATGGACCCTAGGCCTTGTTTTCAAACATTGCAATATCGTTTGTGCTCTATTTTATCAATTGCTACCTTGCTGTTTTTTATTGTTCCTATTACAAAAATCTATATCTACTATCATTACTACATTTGTATCACCATCTCTTCGCCGAACTAGTGCACCTATACAATTTGCCATTGTATTTGGTGTGTTGGGGACGCAGGAGACTTTTTATTATTTGGTTGCAAGGTTGTTTGAGAGAGACCATCTTCATCCTACACCTCTCACGGATTGATAAACCTTAGGTCATCCACTTGAGGGAAATTTGCTACTGTCCTACAAAACTCTGCGCTTGGAGGCCCAACACGAGTCTACAAGAACAAGTTGTGTAATAGACATCACCTGCTAGAACTACGTCGGTATTTCTCCAAAGAGGAAGGGATGATGCATCACATCGACGGTAGGTATTTCTCTCAGTGATGAGACCAAGGTTATCAAACCAGTAGGAGAACCAAGCAACACTACTTAAACAGCACCTGCACACAAATAACAAATACTCGCAACCCGACGTGTAAAAGGGGTTGTCAATCCCTTCCGTGTAGCGGAGCCAGAAATTGGCAACCGGACGTGAGAGAGTTGTAAATATTGATAGATCAAATGCCAAATAAAATAAATTGCAGCAAGGTATTTTTGTATTTTTGGTTTAATAAATCTGAAAATAAAAGGGCAAATAAAATAGATCGCAAAGGCAAATAATATGAGAAAGAGACCCGGGGACCATAGATTTCACTAGTGGCTTCTCTCGAGAAAAATAGCAAATGATGGGAAAACAAATTACTGTTGGGAAATTGATAGAACTTCAAATAGTCATGACGATATCCAGGCAATGATCATTTTATAGGCATCACGTTCAAGATTAGTAGACTGACTCCTGCCTGCATCTACTACTATTACTCCACACATCGACTGCTATCCAGCATGCATCTAGTGTATTAAGTTCATGGAAAAACGGAGTAGTGCAATAAGAACGATGACATGATGTAGACAAGATCTATTTATGTAGAAATAGACCCCATCCTTTTATCCTTAGTAGCAACGATACATACGTGTCGGTTCCCCTTCTATCACTAGGATCAAGCACCGTAAGATCGAACCCACTACAAAGCACCTCTTCCCATTGCAAGATAAATAGATCAAGTTGGCCAAACAAAACCCAAATATCAGAGAAGAAATACGAGGATATAAGCAATCATGCCTATAAGAGACCAAAGAACACTCAAATAACTTTCATGCATAAAAAGATAGATCTGATCATAAATTCAAAGTTCATCTGATCCCAACAAACACACTGCAAAAAGAGTTACATCATATGGATCTCCATGAGACCATTGTATTGAGAATCAAACGAGAGAGAGGAATCCATCTAGTTACTAACTACGGACCTGTAGGTTTACAAAGAACTACTCACGCATCATTAGAGAGGCACCAATGGAAGTGGGAACCCCTCGGTGATGGTGTCTAGATTGGATCTGGTGGTTCTGGACTCTGCGGCGGCTGGAATTGATTTTCATCAACTCCCCAAGGGTTTCTGTAATATTGTGGTATTTGTAGAGCAAAGAGTCGGTTCAGGGGGCACCCGAGGTGGGCACAACCCACTAGGGCGCGACTGGGCCTCCTGGTGCACCCAGGTGGGTTGTGCTCCCCTCGGAGCACCCCCCCCAGGTGCTTCTTTGGCCCACTGGATGTCTTTTGGTCCAAAAAAATCTCCAAAATTTTTTGCTGCGTTTGGACTCCGTTTGGTATTGATTTCCTGCGATGTAAAAAACATGCAGAAAACAGCAATTGGCACTTGGCACTATGTCAATAGGTTGGTACCAAAAAAATGATATAAAATTTCTATAAAATGATTATAAAACATCCAAGAATGATAATATAACAGCATGGAACAATCAAAAATTATAGATATATTGAAGACATATCAGCATCCCCAAGCTTAATTCCTGCTCGTCCTCGAGTAGGTAAATGATAAAACAGAATTCTTTATGTGGAATGATGCCTAACATGTCATCTCATATTCTTTTCTTTATAGCATGGACATTTGTACATTTATATGGTTCAAAGCAATAGTCTTGTTTTGACGTGAGACTTAAATACTCAAGCATATCAACAAGCAACCATGTCTTTCAAAATATCAACGCTAAAATAAGTTATCCCTAGCCCATCATGCTCAATCATTGATCCATTGATGAAACACACTCGCATGTTAGATACACCCAATGATCAAGTACGATCATAGTGCCCCCTAATTGGTGCTTTATAAGAGAAGATGGAGACTCAAATTCAAAATAAAAATGGCATAAAGTAAAAGAAAGGCCCTTCGCAGAGGGACGTAGGGATTTGTAGAGGTGCCAGAGCTCAAAGCGAAAATTGAGAGGTAAAAACATTTTGAGAGGCATACTTTTCCCACCAACGGAAACGACTTAGAGCTCCCAACACTTTCCATGCTAGATATATCATAGTCGGTTCCCAAACAGAAAATAAAGTTTATTCCTTTTTCAACCATAATTTCACTTTCCATGGCTAACTGTATCCACAGTTGCCCTCCATACCAACACTTTCCAAGGAATTTATTATTTGATAACATGAAGTAAATTCATTTTTCATTTCGGGACTGGGCATACCTAATACCTTTGCCTTACTATCATTCAATGGCAAGTGAAAAACACTCATCGTGAGAATATCACATTTAGCATGGAAAATATTGGCCACCCCTCACTGCCTCGCGAGTGGTACAAGCACACAAAAGAGAAATTTATTTTGAACATTAAAGATGGCACAAACAAATTTGCTTAGAACGGCAAAAGAATACCGCATATAGGTAGGTATAGTGGACTCATGTGGCAAAACTGGTTTAAAGGATTTTGGATACACAAGTAGTGATCATACTTACTACAAAATGAAGGCTAGCAAAAGATTGAGAAGCGACCAACCAAGAAACGAATATTCTCATAAGCGAGCATTAAGCATAATTAACACCGAATAATGCACCACAAGTAGAATGTAATTTCATTGCATGACTATTGACTTTTGTGCTTGCATAGGGAATCATAAACCTTAACACCAATATTCTTACTAAAGCATAATTACTCATCAACATGACTCACATATCACATCATCATATCTCAAAACTATTACAAAGAATCAAGTTTATTTTGTCCAATGATCTTCATGGAAGTTTTTATTATACCCTTCTTGGATATCTATCACTTTGGGACTAATTTTCATGTGTTGCTTTTGATAAGCTCAAACAAATATAAGTGAAGATCATGAGCATAGTATTTCTTTCTATCAAATTAATTTAAGTGAAGCAAGAGAGAATTTCTTAAAAAAATTACTAACTCTCAAATAAATCTAAGTGAAGCATGAGAGCATTTCTTAAAAAATAACAAAGCACACCATGCTCAAAAAGATATAAGTGAAGCACTAGAGCAAATCCATAGCTCATAAAAATTTAAGTGAAGCATAGAGAGCTATTCTAACAAGTCATGGCATAATTTTGGCTCTCTCAAATAGGTGTGTATAGAAAGGGATCAAGACTAAAAACACAAAGAAAATCAAGCAAAGACTCATATCATACAAGACGCTCCAAGCAAAACACATAGTATGTGACGAATAAAAATATAGCTTCGAGTAACACACCGATGGTTGTTAGAAGAAAGAGGAGATACCCCTCGGGGCATCCCCAAGCTTAGTTGCTTGCTTATCTTTGGATAATAACTTGGGGTGCCATGGGCATCCCCAAGCTTAGGCTCTTCTTACTCCTTATTCCTTCATCCATCGTAAGATAACCCAAAACTTGAAAACTTCAATCACACAAAACTCAACAAAACCTTCATGAGATACGTAAGTATAAGAAAGCAAATCACTACTATAAGTGAAGGAAATATGCCCTAGAGGCAATAGTAAAGTTCTTATTTTATATTTCCATATATCATGATAAATGTTTATTATTCATGCTAGAATTGTATTAACCGAAGACTTTATACATGTGTGAATACATAGACAAAACACCGTGTCCCTAGTAAGCCTCTACTAGACTAGCTCGTCAATCAAAGATGGTTAAGTTTCCTAACCATAGACATGTGTTGTCATTTTATGAACGAGATCACATCATTAGGAGAATGATGTGATGGACAAGGCCCATCTATTAGCTCAGCATAATGATCATTAAGTTTTATTGCTACTGCTTTCTTCTTGACTTATACATATTCCTTTGACTATGAGATTATGCAACTCCCGGGTACCGGAGGAATACCTTGTGTGCTATGAAACGTCACAACATAACTAGTTGATTATAAAGATGCTCTATAGGTATCTCCAAAGGTGTTTGTTGGGTTGGCATAGATCAACATAGGATTTGTCACTCTGATTATCGGAGAGGTATCTTTGGGCCCTCTCGGTAATGCACATCATGATAAGCCTTGAAAGCAATGTGACTAATGAGTTAGTTGAGGGATGATGCATTACAGAACGAGTAAAGAGACTTTCCGGTAACGAGATTGAACTAGGTATGAAGATACCGATGATCGAATCTCGGGCAAGTAACATACCGATGACAAAGGGAATGACATATGTTTTCATTATGATTTGACCGATAAAGATCTTCAAGGAATATGTGGGAACCAATATGAGCATCTAGGTTCCGTTGTTAGTTATTGACCAGAGAGGTGTCTCGGTCATGTCTACATAGTTATCGAACCCGTAGGGTCCGCACGCTTAACGTTCGATGACGATTTTGTATTATATGAGTTATGTGATTTGGTGACCGAATGTTGTTCGGTGTCCTGGATGAGATCATGGACATGACGAGGAGTCTAGAAATGGTTGAGAGGTAAATATTGATATATAGGATGATGGTATTCGCACACCAGAAGTGTTCCGGAGGGTACCGGGTACATATCGGGTCACCGGAAGGGGTTTCGGGCACCCCCGGCAAAAGATATGGGCCTTATGGGCCAAGCCGGGGAACACACCAGCCACAAAGGGGCTGGTGTACCCCCTCCCATATGGGCTGGCTAAATTGGAGTGGAAAAGGGGCAGGAGGGAAGAAAAAAGGGAATAGGATTCCCCCTTCCCCCTCTTCCCTTCCTACTCCGAATAGGAATAGGAAAGGGGGGAGGCCGAATTGGGAGGACCCCAAGTAGGATTCCTCCTACTTGGGGTGCCCCCTTGTCTACCTCTCCTCCCCTCCAACCTATATATATGTGGTGAGGGCACCGATAGAACACACATCAAACATTGTTAGCCGTGTGCGGTGCCCCCCTCCACAGTTTATGCCTCCGGTCATATCTTCGTGGTGCTTAGGTGAAGCCCTGCACGGATCAGTTCGCCAACACCATCACCACGCCATCATGCTGACAGAACTCTCTCTCGACACTTTGCTGGATCAAGAGTTTGATGGACGTCATCGAGCTGAACGTGTGCAGAACTCGGAGGTGTCGTACGTTCGGAGCTTGATCGGTTGAATCAAGAAGTGAAGGAAATATGCCCTAGAGGCAATAATAAAGTTATTATTTATTTCCTTAATTCATGATAAATGTTTATTATTCATGCTAGAATTGTATTAACCGGAAACTTAGTACATGTGTGAATACATAGACAAAACCTATAGACCCTAGTATGCCTCTACTTGACTAGCTCGTTAATCAAAGATGGTTAAGTTTCCAAACCATAGACATATGTTGTCATTTGATGAGCGGGATCGCATCATTAGGAGAATGATGTGATGGAGATGACCCATCCGTTAGCTTAGCATTATGATCATGTTAGTTTTATTGCTACTGCTTTCTTCATAACTTATACAAGTTCCTCAGACTATGAGATTATGCAACTCCCGAATATCGGAGGAACACTTTGTGTGCTCCCAAAAGTCACAACGTAAAAGGGTGATTATAAAGGTGCTCTATAGGTGTATCCGAAGGTCTTTGTTGGGTTGGCATAGATCGAGATTAGGATTTGTCACTCCGTGTTTCGGATAGGTATCTCTGGGCCCTCTCGGTAATACTCATTGCTACCTCTTGAGCACTGTGTTGGTTTTCCCTTGACGAGGAAAGGGTCATGCATCAAAGTAGCGTAAGTATTTCCCTCCGTTTTTGAGAACCAAGGTATCAATCCAGTAGGAGGCTCCATAGAAGTCCCTCGTACCTACACAAACAAACAAGAACCTCGTAACCAACGCGATAAAGGGGTTGTCAATCCCTTCATGGTAACTTGCAAAAGTGAGATCTGATAGAGATAATAAGATAAGATAAATATTTTCGGTATTTTTATGATATAGATTGAAAAGTAAAGATGCAAAATAAAGTAGATTAGAAACTTATATGATAAAAGATAGAACTGGGGGCCATAGGTTTCACTAGTGGCTTCTCTCAAGATAGCATAAGTATTACGGTGGGTGAACAAATTACTATCGAGCAATTGATACAAGAGTGCATAGTTATGAGATTATCTAGGCATGATGATGTATATAAGCATCACGTCTGTGACAAGTAGATCGAAACGATTCTGCATCTACTACTATTACTCCACACACCGACAACTATCCAGCATGCATCTAGAGTATTAAGTTCATAAGAACAGAGTAACGCATTAGGCAAGATGACATGATGTAGAGGGATAAACTCAAACAATATGATATAAACTCCATCTTTTTATCCTCGATGGCAACAATACAATACGTGCCTTGCTGACCCTGCTGTCACTGGGAAAGGACACCGCAAGATTGAACCCAAAGCTAAGCACTTCTCCCATTGCAATAAAGATCAATCTAGTAGGCCGAACCAAACTGATAATTCGAAGAGACTTGCAAACCAATCCTACATAAAAGAATTCAGAAGAGATTCAAATATTTCTCATAGATAAACTTGATCATAAACCCACAATTCATCGGATCTCGACAAACACACCGCAAAAAGAGTTACATCGAATAGATCTCCAAGAAGATCGAGGAGAACTTTGTATTGAGATTCAAAGAGAGAGAAGAAGCCATCTAGCTAATAACTATGGACCCGAAGGTTTGTGGTAAACTACTCACAACTCATCGGAGAGGCTATGGTGTTGATGTAGAAGCCCTCCATGGTCGATTCCCCCTCCGGCGAAGCGCCGGCGAAGGCTCCAAGATGGGATCTCATGGATACAGAAGGTTGCGGCGGTGGAAATAGGTTTTCATGGTGCTCCTGGATGTTTTCGGGGTACGTAGATATATATAGGAGGAAGAAGTAGGTCGATGGAGCCATGAGGGGCCCACGAGGGTGGTGTCGGGGTTTGGGTGCGACATATGCCAAAGGATGGCTTATCATGGTGGGGGCGAGTAGAACGTTGCCGGTGCCTGGAAACAGAATGAGGCGAAGACATGCACGCCGGCGGATCTTACCCAGCTTCAGGGCTCTCCGAGGAGATAATACCCCTACTGCTGCTCTGCGGGGTCTCCGCATGGTCACTAAGGCAAAGTGAATACAAGGGTGCTCCTAGAGCTATTTCTGGAGGTTGGAGAAGGCAAGGCTAGCTCTCTCCTTCTTGTGTGGTCTGTCTAATGCTAATGGATGTGAACCCTTTGCATGGGTGCCCTGGGGGGTTTATATAGGCCTACCCCCCAGGGTTACAATGGTAAAACTGGCTGGGTACGGGTCCCAGCCATCTGTCTCCCAGGCGTCGTCTTCTATGCCGACTCCTGGGGCCCGCCGACTGGTGGGTCCCGCCGACTGGCCTGGTACGTGGGCGTCAGCCCGCGCCCGCCGCGGGCGGGTCTTGCCGGCTGCAGATTACTGTAGCCGTGCTTCTAATGACGCGGGCTTGGTCATGAGGTCATGGTAACAGCACCGCCGCCTGGCGGGTGATCACTGTTGCCATTCCCCCGTCGCGTCTGGTTAATGGCATGCGGGGCCCGTGGGAGGAGCCGGCCGACTCCTGGGGGCCGACTCCCAACGGGTCCGATTCTTGGCGCTCTCGCCGTCTTCAACACTCTCGCTGACTGGTAGGCCTCGCTGTCTCCGGGCCGTACAGACAGGTCATCGTGGGTACAGGGCCCCGCCCCAAGGGCTGATGTCAGGGCCTCATGGCAACAGTGCCGCGCCGGGTGGAGATCTTCGTGGGTACGGCGCACTGTGGCCATGCTTGCCTTTAATTATCGGGGTGGTTGGGAGTCACGGGCCGACTCCCCATAGTCGGATTCCTTGGAGTCGCCTCTGGGACTCGGCTTGAATGGGAGTCATCTCTGAGACTCGGCTTAACTGGAAGTCGCCTCTGGGGACTCGGCTCGTCTTGGAGTCGCCTCTGGGACTCGGCTTATCTCGGAGTCGCCGCAGGTACTTGAGGAGCGCAGTCTGTTCCGATGTCTTGAAAGGTTCTAGGGCTCGGGTTAGCCTACCCGTGGCCCATTACTCCGACAGTAGTCCCCGAAGCTGGTGAGGCTCCGAGGATGATAAGTCGCGGGCCTCAACAGTTTTATTCTTCCGGTGGTAGGATTTAGGCCTTGCTCGCCGTCTTCCTTCGAGTCGACTGGCCGGAGTCGGACTCACAGAGGGCCGTTCTGCTTTAAACCGACTAGCTGGAGTCGGATTCCCTGAGGGCCACCTTGCCCCCCCCCCAACGAGTTTGAAAGCCGCAGCGGGAACCAAGCGGCGTGCCTGATACGCTTCCCGCGGTTGCCCGCCTCGGCCCCGTCGCACGGCGCCACGTGACAGGGGCAGTCTGCCTGCCCACGCGCGCGATGGGACTGGTCGTCAGGCGGGGACCGCCACTACCGCGCCTTGGCGCGCGAACGGATCCGTTGCGGCCGTGCGAACGGTTGGGTTCCCCACGTTGTTACTGCTCGCAGTAACTTCATGGGGTAAATCGTGGGGGGCGTGGGGTATCGTGCACAGTTAATCCCCACGCTGCCCCATCGGCTTCTCAGCCTTTGGTCTTATAAATAGGCGGGGGGAGCGGGACGGCGAAACGCGCGCTCGTTCTTCCCTGCTTCCCCCGCTTCCTCCTGCCTCTTCTTCTTCCTGCCTTCGCCGCACCACACCGCACCGCACCGCAGCGATGAGCTCCTCCTCCGCCGCGGCTCCTGCCGTTCGCTCCGGTGTGTGGGACGGCTCTACGGTGGATGATGACACCATCGAGCACCTCCGCAAGACGCGCCGGCTCCCCGGCGCGAACCTGGTGCGAGTCCACGCCGCGCCGGCGGGGGAGATAAGGCCGGCGACGAAGGAGGGCGAGCGGGTCATATTCCGCTCGCACCTCATGCGCGGCATGGGCCTGCCGACGAGCAGCTTCCTCCGTTCTTTCTTGGAGTTCAACGGACTCCAGCCGCACCACCTCACCCCGAACATGGTGGTGCTGCTGGCCGCCTTCGCCACCCTGTGCGAGGGTTTTCTTGGCATTCTCCCCACCATCGAGCTGTGGGGAGAGTTCTTCTAGTCTAAGCTCGACACGCACGTCGTCGGCGTGCCGGCTCAATGTGGCGCCTTCATCGCCATGCGCAGGTCAATCGCCGACAACCCCTTTCCCTCCATCGCGCTAATCAAGTCGGTGAAGATGTGGCAGCGGTCGTACTTCTATGTGAAGAACGTCGCCACTGAAGGCGAGTGGGTTAACCTGCCGCACTACGAAGCCGGCGCAGAGGCTCCCCAGCTGGTCCCATCGAGCCAAGACGCTGACTCCTGCCGGTGCCGCCGCCATCGCGCGACTCCGAGTGCTGACGCAGCCGGAAGGCCTGGTCGGAGACGACTTGCTGGCCGCCTTCGTGGCGCGCCGAGTCCTCCCACTCCAAGGCCGACCTCATCTGATCTGTCAGATGAGCGACTGCCGGGACCCAAGCCGGATGAGCACCTGGGACATGCCTCACGCGGAGGTGGCGAACATGGTGAACCACATCACGAACTGCGAGCTCGCGGAAGACTGGTAGTTCGGCAAGGAGCCGTACTCACGCGCCAACCCTCCGCCTGTGGTAAGTCAGATCTTTTGCTCTTCTGTTTTACTTTGTGGCCGAATCCGACTTCTGATCTTCTTGGTTCTTCGAGTCAGAACCCCCTCATCTAGCCTGCAGCCGGCACCACGGGGCTGCCCACGAGTTCGCTCCGGATCGAGCAGAGAGCGACGTCGACGACCCCGACTTGGGGGCGGCAGCGATGGAGGCCGACGCCGAAGGCGGAGGAGGAGGAGCGGAAGGCGGCTTTCGGCCCTCAGGGACCTTTGCCGACTGGCCAGAAGACGAGGCCGAAGGGGAAGTCGTCCCGCGCCACCAACCGAAGGCCGGCCATCCAGGCACGAGTTCCTCCGTCGGCTTGGCCGGCCAAGTCGGCACGAAGAAGCGCCGGGCCGCGCCGAGTTCGCTCGGCGGCCGGCCAAAGAAGTTCAAGGGGGCGGCTGCCGTGACCAGCGGGAGGAGGCGATCACGAAGGCCAATCGTTTTCGTAAGCAAGTGAAGAAGCCGCCGCTAGTCTCTGCGTAAGTGTTGACTGCCTTTGCCTTGTTTCCTTTGACGGATCTTTTCCGAGTCTTTTTCATTCCGTCTTTTGCTTCAGGGCCCCTCTTTCTCTTGAGAGGGTCGCCGTTCCCTCTGTCATGGGGTCGGCCGAGACGTCCGCCAATACTCGGAGGATTGACCCCGCCGCCGACCTCCGGGAGGCGACGGAGCGCAACGCGCGGGAGAGGCGCGACGAGGAAGAGGCCGACCGTCTGGAGAAGGCGGAGGACGAGAAAGCGGCGGCCTCCGCCCAGAAGAAGCTGGAGGAGGCCGAAGCCGCCGCCGCAGGAAAACAGCGGGCTGAGGAGACCGTGCGCCGCCAGTCGGCGTTGCTTGTCGTCCCGCTCAACTCCGCGCCGCCGCCCCCGGAGTTCATGGGGCAGACTGGAGAAGTCGGCAGGGAGCACTCCATCATGGAGAAGGACGGTGGCGAGGCCTCCGCGTCGGGCATGGCCACGCCGCCACTGCCGCCTCCGCCACATGGCAAGCAGCCGGCGGGCCCGCCAGTGCTGCCGACTGAGGACGAGGCGGTGGCGAGGCTGCTCCTTCAAGTCGCATCACCAGCGCGCCGCCGTCTCGAGAAGGCGGTTTCAGCGCTGCGCCCTTTGGAGGCCGGCGCCACTAGCTCGGCCATCCCAGATGCCGAGGCGATAAGCGCCGCGCCTACTGGATGGGTGCGAGGAGGCGGTGACGGTCCGCTGAACCAGGCGCTCTTGGACGTGCAAGCGAAGCTGCGAGCTGAGGGCGAAGCCATCCAAGGCTGCACCAGGGCGCATCTGGCGTCGCGAGCGTCTATCCGGGTATGTTTTCTTTTTTGACTTTGTCTCTTCTCGCTCTTCTCTGGGGGGCGCGCCAGCGCACCCACTAGGTGTAGTCCCCGAGTTTCGGGCCGGCTGCTGAGTAGGCGGCCCGGAACTCAATCTGGCGAGTTCCTTATTTTGACTTTGTCTAATTGTTTATCATAGGAGTACCACAACCTCCGCGTCACCGCCTTCAACCGCAACGGTGAGCAGCTGGGGAAGCGGACTGCCAACTTGTCGGAGAGCCGGAGTAAGTTCTTCTTCTTTTTCGCGGGGGCGCGCTGGCGCACCCGCGAGCTGTAGTCTCCGAGATTCGGGCCGACTGCTGAGCACTCGGGCCGGATCTTCCCGACGACCTTCTTTGTTGACGACTTAGTGTCTTTCCTTTTTGTTCTTCAGAGGCCAATGCCGCTCTTCAGGAACGGTTGGGCGAAGCCAGCACGGCCCTACGCGCCAAGGAGGAGGAGTGCGGCAAGCTCGTCACAGAGCGTGACTTGCTGGCCGCGCAGTTGGCGGAGCAGAAGGAGCTGCTTAAGGCGGCTCAGGACGAGGCGGAGAAGAAAGAGACCGCTCTCCTGGCCGAGTTCGAGATTGAGTGCTCCTCCTAGACTGACAAGGAGACGATGCTGACTTCTGGCTTCCACAAGATCGAAGACATTGTCGACGGTGAGTTTCTTTGCTTTCTTTCTTCGAACCGCCGACTGCAAGTCAAGCCGATTTCTGATTCTCTCTTTTGCTTCTTTCTTGTTTTGGCAGACTTCTTCCCTGGCCACTCGCAGGCGGTCACTCGAGCCATCGAGGCTAATCGCGAGGTGTGGAGGGCAAATGGCAAGGAGATCGCCGCCAACGCCCCCCTGACCGTCGACGAGCAGCTCCTGAGCATCGAGACTCGCCTGCGGCCGGCCCATCAGCTGCTGCGCCGGCTTCAACACGTCGGTGCCCAGGCGATCTTCGCCCTGTGGCCAGGCATGCCGGCCCTGCGCACTCCCAATCGGACTGCCGACTGGCTGGAGGTCGCAGCTGGCCGTCTTGAGGCTTGGAAGGGTTCCTCGGCCCGGGCTGGAGCGAGCCGGGCCTTGGAATTCGTCAAGGCTTGGTATCCAGGGCTGGACTTGGACCGGCTAGCCGCGTTTCAGTCAGAGGCCTAGGCAGAGCTGGCGGCTGTGGAAGGCGCCCTCGTCGAGCGTGTCTCGGTCATGTCTACATAGTTCTCGAACCCGTAGGGTCCGCACGCTTAAAGTTCGATGACGATCGGTATTCTGAGTTTATGTGTTTTGATGTACTGAAGGTAGTTTGGAGTCCCAGATGTGATCACGGACATGACGAGGAGTCTCAAAATGGTCGAGACATAAAGTTTGATATATTGGATGGCTATATTCGGACACCGGAAGAGTTCCGGGTGATTTCGGAGAAAACCGGACTGCCAGAGGGGTTACCGGAACCCCCCGGGGAAGTATTGGGCCTTAGTGGGCCTTAGAGGAGAGAGAGGATAGCAACCGAGGAGGTGCCCCCCAAGGGGAGTCCGAATTGGACTAGGGAGGGGGCGCGGCCCCTCTTTCCCTATCCCTCTCCCTCTCCTTCCTTCCCCCTTCCCCCTCCTAGTTGGACTAGGAAAGGAGGACTCCTACTCCTACTAGGGCCAGCCGGCCTGCCCCCTTGCTCCATTTTATACGGGGGCAGGGGGCACCCTAGGACACACAAGTTGACATTGTTTAGCCATGTGCGATGCCCCCTCCATAGTTACACACCTCGGTCATATCGTCGTAGTGCTTAGGCAAAGCCCCACGCCGGTAACTTCATCATCACCCACTAGTGCAGAACCGGGCATTAGCACCGGTTCGTAAGGCCCTGTAGTGCCGGTTACATAACCGGCACTAAATTGTGGTCACTAAAGGCCCCCCCCTTTAGTACCGGTTCAGCACGAACCGGTGCTAAAGGGCAACCACGTGGCACGAGCCAGCTCCGGGGGCCTGGAGCCCTTTAGTACCGGTTGGTAAGACCAACCGGTACTATAAGGTTTGGGGTGTTTTTAGTTTTATGATTTCTTTTTCATTTAATTTTGTGTTTCCATTTTAATTCTTTTTCGTTTGCTGGTATTTTACGATACTACACATTGTACACGTTATGCATATATATATATATATATATATAAATAAATAGAATTTCTAGTAGAACCAATCATGCATATATATATCATCAATGTCTCACAAACCACCATATTAATTAATTCACACATACACACATGTATAGCTATATACAATTTCTCCTACATATGAATGTTGCCTTCGGAGCCAGTGGCATTAGCCTAATTGGTGCCTTCGAAGCACGATGACAATTGGAAGTGGTTTTCATGGGGGCGGTAGCGGGTAATAGAATTCTCCCTTCGGATTTATGACCTGGTCGAGCAAAAATCCCGCTATTTCCTCTTGAAGTGCTTCTACGCGCTCCGTTTCTATGAGCTTCTCCCGCACCTCTTTGAACTGTTAAGAAGGAGATCAATATGCATGTGTATTAGTTGTGTGACTAGATATCGATAATGGTGTAAAAATTGTGAATAGTGTTCTGACAAGCGTACCCATTCCTGTCTTTGAGATCTGCTCCTTTCGGACGCCATCATGCGAATGTTCTCGCAAACGCAGAATGCACACAGATCAGTCCCCTGCGCCTGCTTCAGGGCCTTTACGAGAATGGAATTTGATTAGATAAAAATTAATCAAGCATGATAATTAAAGAGATGGCAGCTAGCTAGCTAGCTAGTACTACTTAATTGCTTACCTTGGGTCGAAACCATTTAAGCTTTTTTTTCATTGGCCGGGCGTGACGGCGATGAACCTTGCCCAAGCCCTGCCCGCCGACAAAGAAAATGAATAAAGGGGTTATTAAATAGTTCATATCATGAAATGACGAACTAAATAGGCCGAGATATATAGTTAATAATGATTGAAATTACCTGTTGACTATCCCATACAAGATGTTATAGTCAGTTTTTTCTGACATTAGTGAGTCTAGTACTTCAACTGTTCTCGCGTCAACTTTAATGATACACAAGACCCAGTGAAATCTGCATGCACACACGTTTGCATGTCTTAATTAAGCGGGCATATGTAAGCAAAAACATGTAGCTAGCTAGTAGGCAAAAACAGAGAATTTGTAGTACAAGACATTGTGACTCACTGGAAGTTGTAAGGAAGTAGTATATCTTCTTTGTATTTGAGGCGCTTCAAGAACTCTAGCATGCTGTCCTCTACGTTCTTTTTCTGACTTTCATTTATCTTCCATGTGTATTCATTAACGGTGTTTGGGTCAATGAACCCAATGCCAAAGCGTCCACCTTTTCTTATTTCATATATCTTCATCCTGCATAATACCACAGAAAAGAATATAGTGAGGATAATTACAGATAATGATTGATCAAAAGGATCACTACAGCTAGCTTGAGACTTAAATTATATAAAGAAATCACTTACAGACAATAGCAACTGACGATAGATTGGTCGAGTGCGTCTTGATTGTATAACTAAAACAGTTCTAAATACTCAACGGACACAGCTTTCTCATGGAAGTAATGGTCCTGCTTGACATTCACCATGAGGGACAATCGATCTGAAATCTTGGTAATGTTCATGTACCATTGATGCAATTCATACATTCTCATTGGGAGGTTCTTGACCTTGTCTGGCGCAACCAAAGGTTGGCCCCGGACATATTTCCGTTTTATTTCATCCTCTCTAAGCAAAGGCATGGGCTCGATCTCGAGGAGTTGTCCAACAGTGATGTTGAGAACTTCAGCCTGCATTATATGCTCCTCCGTTATTACCACATTGCCCACCTCGGGAACGTGCACTGTTTGCCCACAATAATATTTGGCGCGCGTACTATCACTTGTTGTTGGCACAACAAGCGAGGGGATCGATTGCGCCGCCTGTTTCTAATCTTTCTAATCTTCGAGCGCATTTTCTCCATCTTGATCTTGTGATCATCGACGACATCGGCAACATGCAACTCCAATTCCATCTTCTCCCCCTCAATTCTTTTCAATTTTTCTTTCAAGTACTCGTTTTCTCTTTCAACTAAATTTAACCTCTCGACAATAGGGTCGGTTGGAATTTCCGGTTCACATACCTCCTAGATAAAAATATCTATGTCAACTTGATGGGCATAATTTGTCATAAACACGAAATGTAACAAATAGTTTTAAAAGAGAATATACCACATCCGAATCATAACAAGGACGAGGGCTGACGGGGATGGATATCAAAACCATGGCACTATGTATAACAAACAACGTACGGGTAAGATAATTATTACATGATTAACTATATATCCAAATCACACAAACATCAATTTTTTATATAAAATTTCATGAACAAGAGGCTCACCACAAGGTGGTGCTGGCGACGGGACGGTGCGGGCGATCGACGGTGGTTACGACGGAGATTTAGAAGGCACTAAGTAAACCACACCTACATATGCAAACTAAGTGTTATTTTTGACCTCAAATTGCATATAAATCAAATACTAGCACATATATATATTTCCTCCCAAATTACTAAACTCACAAATTAATAACTATATAAAGCATTGCAAGAGCTAATCTAGCAATGAGAGATGAAAGGACAAAGTTGCTAACCTTTGTGATCACTTGAATGGATGGGGGCCTTCAAATCTTGACAAATTTTGGGCAAAATGTGTGATGAGCTTGAGGGGAGAAGAGGAAGAACAGAGAGGAGAGGAGAGGGGAAAGGGGGAAGAACAGAGCGAGCTGGACGAAGGGTTTATATGCAAGAGGTCCTATAGTACCGGTTCGTGGCATGAACCGGTACTAAAGGTGCTGGAGGGGGCCTAGACTGACAACATCCTGCCACCACCCTCATTAGTACCGGTTCATGGCACGAACCGGTGCTAAAGGTTAGCCACGAACTGGTACTAATGAGAGCGGCCCAGCTAGCCATTGGAACCGACACTAATGTATACATTTGTGCCGGCTCTAATACAAACCGGCACTAATGTGCTTCAGGTTTGACCCTTTTTCTACTAGTGACCGTCACCACGCCGTCGTGCTAATGAAACTCTCCCTCAGCCTCAACTGGATCAAGATTACGAGGGACGTCCCCGAGCTGAACATGTGCTGATCGCGAAGGTGTCGTATGTTCGGTGCTAAGATCGGTCGGATCGTGAAGACGTACAACTACATTAACCGCATTGTAATAATGCTTCCACTTTCATTCTACGAGGGTACGTGGACACACTCTCCCCTCTCGTAGCTATGCATCACCATGATCTCGCGTGTGCGTAGGATTTTTTTTGAAATTACTGCGTTCCCCAACGGTGTCATCCGAGCCAGGTTTATGCGTAGATGTTATATGCATGAGTAGAACACAAAGAGTTGTGGGCGATAATAGTCATACTGCTTATCAGCATGTCATACTTTAATTCGGCGGTATTGTTGGATGAAGCGGCTCAGACCGACATTACGCGTAAGCTTATGCGAGACTGGTTCTACCGACGTGCTTTGCACATAGGTGGCTGGGGAGTGTCTATTTCTCCAACTTTAGTTGAATCGAGTGTGGCTACGCCCGGTCCTTGTGAAGGTTAAAACAACACACTTGTTGAAAAATCGTTGTGGTTTGGATGTGTAGGTAAGAACGGTTCTTGCTAGAAGCCCGTAGCAGCCACGTAAAACTTGCAAAAACAAAGTAGAGGCCGTCTAACTTGTTTTTGCAGGGCTTGCTCTGATGTGATATGGTCAAGCATGATGTGATATGAATTGTTGTATGAGATGATCATGTTTTGTAACAAAGTTATCGGCAACTGGCAGGAGCCATATGGTTCTCGCTTTATTGTATGCAATGCAATCGCCATGTAATTGTTTTACTTTATCACTAAGCGGTAGCGATAGTCGTAGTAACAATAGGTGGCAAGACGACAACGATGCTACGATGGAGATCAAGGTGTCGTGCCGGTGATGTTGGAGATCATGATGATGCTTCGGTGATGTATATCATGAGCACAAGATGATGATGGCCATATCATGTCACATATTTTGATTGCATGTGATGTTTATCCTTTATGCATCTTATTTTGCTTAGAACGTTGGTAGCATTGTAAGATTATCCCTTGCTAAATTTCAAGGTACAAGTGTTCTCCCTGAGTATGCACTGTCGCTAAAGTTCGTCATGCTGAGACACCACATGATGGTCGGGTGTGATAATCTCTACGTTCACATACAACGGGTGCAAGCCAGTTTTGCACATGCAGAATACTCGGGTTAAACTTGACGAGCCTAGCATATGCAGATATGGCCTCGGAACACTGAGACCGAAAGGTCGAGCGTGAATCATATAGTAGATATGATCAACATAGTGATGTTCACCATTGAAAACTACTCCATCTCACGTGATGATCGGACATGTTTTAGTTGATTTGGATCACGTGATCACTTAGATGATTAGAGGGATGTCTATCTAAGTGGGAGTTCTTAAGTAATATGATTAACTGAACTTTAATTTATCATGAACTTAGTACCTGATAGTATTTTGCATGTCTAAGTTGTTGTAGATCAATGGCCCGTTCTACCGTTCATTTGAATTTTAATGCATTCCTAGAGAAAGCTAAGTTGAAAATGATGGCAGCAACTACATGGACTGGGTCCGTAACTTGAGGATTATCCTCATTGCTGCACAGAAGAATTATGTCCTGGAAGCACGCCTGGGTGCCAGGCCTGCTGCAGATGCTACTGATGATGTTAAGAACGTCTGGCAGAGAAAAGCTGATGACTACTCGTTCGGTGTGGCATGCTTTACGGCTTAGAATCAGGACTTCAAAGACGTTTTGAACGTCATGGAGCTTATGAGATGTTCCAAGAGTTGAAGTTAATATTTCAAGCAAATGCCCGAGTTGAGAGATATGAAGTCTCCAACAAGTTCTACAACTGCAAAATGGAGGAGAATAGTTCTGTCAGTGAACACATACTCAAAATGCCTGTGTATCATAATCACTTGACTCAGCTGGGAGTTGATCTTCCAGTTGATTGGGTCATTGACAGAGTTCTTCAATCACTGCCACCAAGCTATAAAAGCTTCGTGATGAACTATAATATGCAAGGGATGGACAAGACTGTTCCCGAGCTCTTCACGATGCTAAAGGCCGCGGAGGTAGAAATCAAAAAGGAGCATCAAGTGTTGATGGTCAATGAGACCACTAGTTTCAAGAAAAAGGGCAAAGGGAAGAAAGGGAACTTCTAGAAGAACGGCAAAAAGGTTACTGCTCAAGAGAAGAAATCCAAGTCTGGACCTAAGCCTAAAACTGAGTGCTTCTACTGCAAAGGGACTAGTCACTAGAAGCGGAACTGCCCCAAGTATTTGGCGGATAAGAAGGATGGCAAAGTGAAAGGTATATTTGATATACATGTTATTGATGTGTACTTAACTAATGCTCGCAGTAGCACCTGGGTATTTGATACTGGTTCTATTACTCATTAAGGGAGTCCTGGACTAGGGGGTGTCCGGACAGCCGGACTATCATCGTCCGCCGGACTCCAAGACTACGAAGATACAAGATTGAAGACTATGTCCCGTGTCCGGATGGTACTTTCCTTGGCGTGGAAGGCAAGCTTGGCGATACGGATATGTAGATCTCCTACCATTGTAACCGACTCTATGTAACCCTAGCCTTCTCCGGTGTCTATATAAACCGGAGGGCTTTAGTCCGTAGGACACAACATACATTACAACAATCATACCATAGGCTAGCTTTAGGGTTTAGCCTCCTTGATCTCGTGGTAGATCCACTCTTGTACTACCCATATCATCAATATTAATCAAGCAGGACGTAGGGTTTTACCTCCATCGAGAGGGCCCGAACCTGGGTAAAACATCATGTCCCTTGTCTCCTGTTACCATCCGCCTAGACGCACAGTTCGGGACCCCCTACCCGAGATCCGCCGGTTTTGACACCGACATTTGTGCTTTCATTGAGAGTTCCTCTGTGTCGTCACCGATAGGCTCGATGGCGTCTTCAATCAACAACGCTGTCCAGGATGAGACTTTTCTCCCCAGACAGATCTTCATATTCGGCGGCTTCGCACTGCGGGCTAATTCGCTTGGCCATCTGGAGCAGATCGAAAGCTACGCCCCTGGCCATCAGGTCAGATTCGAAAGCCTAAACTTCACGGCCGGCCTCCGCGGAGACTTGATCTTCGACGGGCTCGAGCCACAGCCAAGCGCGCCGCACTGTTACGATGGGCATGATCTAGCCCTGCCGCCGAACAGTGCCTTGGTGGCCGCACAAGAATCCGCTCCGGCCCTTAGACCGGAGCTGATCGCCCAGATCGAGGACCGGTGGTTGGACACCGCCTCGAGGGCTCCAACATCCACGGCGATGGAGCCAAACACTAGCCTTGTCCCTCGCGAAACTCGTGACTCCGAGGTGCCGGACTCCTTACCGGACTCCGGACCTCCCGTGCCCCTACAAATCGAATCTGATTGGGCGCCGGTTATGGAATTCACCGCCACGGACATCTTCCAACACTCGCCCTTTGGTGACATCCTAAATTCGCTAAAGCATCTCTCGCTATCCGGAGAGTCCTGGCTGGATTATGGCCAGGATGGTTGGGATACGGACGACGAAGAAATTCAGATCCCACCCACCACCCACTTTGTAGCCACTGTCGATGATCTAACCGACATGCTAGACTACGACTCCGAAGACATCGACGCTATGGACGACGATGCCGGAGACGAACAGGAACCAGCGCCTAGGGGGCACTGGAAGACCACCTCGTCATACGACATATACATGGTGGACACCCCAAAAGACGGTACGGCGAAGAAGCAGCGGAGGCAGATTCTTTAAAGAAGCAGCCCAAGCGCCGGCGTTAGCGGCGCCGCTCTAAATCCCGCCACAGCAAGAATGGAGATTCCGGCACAGGAGATAATAATACCCCAGAGAGTGCCGAAGATAATCCCCTCCAGCAAGACTCAGCGCAGGAGGATGCAGAAGCAAGCCCTCACGAGAGGGCGGCAGACGAAGAGGTCGAGGATTACAACTATATGCCTCCCTCCGAAGACGAGGCAAGCCTCAACGACGACGAATTCATCGTTCCCGAGGATCCCGTCGAACAAGAGCATTTCAAACACAGGCTTATCGCCACGGCAAATAGCCTAAGGAAAAAGCAGTAGCAGCTTCAAGCTGACCAGGACCTGCTGGCCGATCGATGGACCGAGGTCCTCGCGGCCGAAGAGTATAAACTCGAACGCCCCTCCAAAAGCTACCCAAGACGCAAGTTGCTCCCCCGACTAGAGGAGGAAGCATACATACCTTCATCACCAGCGCACGATACGGCAGACCGACCACCATGTGGTCACGACAGAGAGGCATCCAGGCCCTTAATCAAGATCGTACCCCGGCATCGCTCCAAAAGTACGAAGCCAAAAGGGAACGCGCCGGACTTGCGAGACGTATTGGAGGACAAAGCAAGGCAATCCAGATCCATCTACGGATCACGAGGGCGCCCCACGACCCGCGATGAATACCGTCGCGCCGGATACAATAACCCCGGCCGGGCTGAACACAGCAGACAACGCTCTCTCGAGCTGCGTCGTGATATTGCTCAATATAGAGGCGCCGCACACCCGCTATGCTTCACTGACGAAGTAATGGATCATCAAATCCCTGAAGGGTTTAAACCCGTAAACATCGAATCCTACGATGGCACAACAGACCCCGCGGTTTGGATCGAAGATTATCTTCTTCACATCCATATGGCCCGCGGCGACGATCTCCATGCCATCAAGTATCTCCCACTCAAACTTAAAGGACCAGCGCGGCATTGGCTTAACAGCTTGCCCGCAGAGTCAATTGGGTGTTGGGAAGACCTGGAACCGCATTCCTTGACAATTTCCAGGGCACATATGTGCGGCCACCAGATGCCGATGACCTCAGCCACATAATTCAGCAGCCAGACGAATCGGCCAGACAATTCTGGACACGGTTCTTGACAAAGAAAAACCAAATCGTCGACTGTCCGGATGCAGAGGCCCTTGCAGCCTTCAAACATAACATCCGCGACGAGTGGCTAGCCCGGCACCTGGGACAGGAAAAGCCGAAATCCATGGCAGCCCTCACATCATTAATGACCCGCTTTTGCGTGGGAGAGGATAGCTGGCTAGCTCGCAGCAACAACCTTAATAAAAATTCTGGCAGTCCGGATACTAAGGACCACAATGGCAGGTCACGTCGAAGCAAACATAAACGCCGCATTAACGGCGACGATAAGGAGGATACGGCAGTCAACGCCGGATTCCGAGGCTCTAAACCCGGTCAGCGGAAGAAGCCATTCAAAAGAACCACTCCGGGTCCGTCCAACTTGGACCGGATACTCGACTGCTTATGCCAGATACATGGCACCCCTGAAAAGCCAGCTAATCACACCAACAGAGATTGCTGGGTGTTCAAGCAGGCAGGCAAGTTAATTGCCGAAAACAATGACAAGGGGCTAAATAGCGATGACGAGGAAGACCCCCGACCGCCAAACAATAGAGGACAGAAGGGTTTCCCCCCTCAAGTGCGAACGGTGAATATGATCTACGCAACCCATATACCCAAGAGGGAGCGAAAGCGTGCACTAAGGGATGTCTATGCGATGGAGCCAGTCGCCCCGAAGTTCAATCCATGGTCCTCTTGTCTGATCACCTTCGATCGAAGAGACCATCCGACCAGCATATGCCATGGCGGATTTGCCGCATTGGTTTTAGACCCAATTGTCGATGGATTTCACCTCACGAGAGTCCTGATGGACGGCGGCAGCAGCTTGAACCTGCTTTATCAGGATACAGTGCGCAAGATGGGCATAGACCCCTCAAGGATTAAACCTACAAAGACAACCTTTAAAGGTGTCATACCAGGTGTGGAAGCCAATTGTACAGGCTCAGTCACACTGGAAGTGGTCTTCGGATCCCCGGACAATTTCCAGAGCGAGGAGTTAATCTTCGACATAGTCCCCTTCCGCAGCGGCTATCACGCTCTGCTCGGACGAACCTCGTTTGCAAAGTTCAATGCGGTGCCGCATTATGCATACCTCAAGCTCAAGATGCCAGGCCCTCGTGGAGTCATCACGGTCAACGGAAATACGGAACGCTCCCTCCGAACGGAGGAACATACAGCGGCTCTCGCGGCAGAAGTACAGAGCAGCCTTCTAAGGCAATTTTCGAGTCCGGCCGTTAAACGGCCGGATACAGCAAAACGCGCCCGAAGCAATACCAACCAAGACCACCTGGCATGATCAGAGCACGCATAGCAATGCGGCCCTAACCCCCGCCCTCGCATGATTGCAAGAACAACCCTCCGCGTACATCATTACGCTTTGGAGATACCATGGGCACAGGGGAAGGGGCACGACCACATGGACCCAGAGTGCGGCTCGACCACACCAGGGGCTCGCAAGTGTGCCACTCCTTTTTATTATTATTTTCCTTCTTTGTATACACAAGATTCTGTTAACCAGGGCCCTGTCCGGCGGCGAACCTGCTGAACTCATGATGCAGCAGCCAGGGAAGAAAGAAGGTTGAGACGAACACTCATGTGGTCTCAATTACGAGCATTAAATTCGATTATATACACCAAGTCCGCAGCTCATCCCTGGAGGGGGACATGTTTAATTAGTCCAAATCCCTTGCATACCGCACTACTTGTATCAGTCCGCACTCATAGCAGACTTCCTTTAATAAATAATGTAGCACTTTTCGACTGCAATTGCTTTACCTTTTATATATATGTTCATTACATGACATCTTGCACCCGTATATTTTGGTACGGCCTAATACACTAGGGGCTTATGTTCCCCGCATTATGGTGTTATAAGTCCGAACAATTTCATAAGTGCGGCACCCCGAACTTATAGCATTATATGAATCAGCTCCGAATCATGTCTTGGGTCAATAGTTGGGTTTGCCCGGCTCCCACGTTTTGGTGCCTTAAGTTCCGTTCTGTCGGCTAAGGTGGCACTGGGAGAACCACTGCGATTGCGCCCCGGTTGAGCCGGGCGAGCGCCTCAGTGGAGAAAGCTAAAACTGACCGGCATGATAAGGCGAGAGACTGGTCGCTGTTCGAGAGGTCTTTTCGGGTCCTTAAAGACTCACGCCGCTTCGAGCGAAGTTCCGGATAATGTCCGACGAAGGCGTGGATAGCGCCCCGGATTCGGTCTTCCGAATACCAGGGGCTTCGCCGAAATTTAAAATTATAGAATTCTATGGCTAAGTGAGAGTGTTCAAGCATTATAAGTCCGGTTGCCTTGTTCGTTGTGTTGAGCGCCTCCCTAGATGGACCCAAAAATGGGAACAAGAGTGCTCAAGTTTATCCCGAACACCCCAGCACTCGCGGCTCGGGGGCTGAAGCCAACGACTTGCCATCTCTCAGATTTTATAAATGGCCGCACAGAAGGTAATATTTTAAATTAAACAAGCGTTGCTTAAAGCGCACATGAACAAAGTTTTCAAGCGCATAGGATAATACATAGCGAGTTTACTCAAAAATTACATCTCTGGGGCACTCATCCGCAATATCGCGGGCTCCCTTCAGGACAGTTTTATAATACATTTCGGGCGTACGATACTCCTTGCCCGGTGGCGGCGGGTCAGTGAGAAGCTTCTCCGCATCCAGCCTGCCCCAGTGCACCTTTGTGCGGGCAAGGGCCCGACGAGCACCTTCAATACAGGCGGAGCGCTTGATGACCTCCACCCAGGGGTGCGCGTCCACCAGCCGCCGCACGAGGCCGAAGTAGCTCCCAGGCATGGCCTGTCCAGGCCACAGCCGGACTATAAGGCCCTTCATGGCCTCCTCAGCTACCTTGTGGAGTTCGACCAGCTGCTTCAACTGGTCGCTTGGGGGCACCGGATGGCTGGCCTTAGCGTACTGAGACCAGAAGACTTTCTCCGTTGAGCTCCCCTCCTCGCCACGGTAGAATGCGGCAGCATCAGACACACTGCACGGCAGATCTGCAAACGCCCCTGGAGAGCTCCGAATGCGGGTAAGTGTTAGGTAGTTTACATTAACATGCTTGCTTTGCATGAAAAATGCCTTACCCGCCGCTATCTTCTTTACATCTTCAACCTCCTGAAGGGCCTTACGGGCCTCGGGCTTGGCGGACTTGGCACTTTCGAGGGCCGAGGCAAGCTCGGACTCCCGAGTCTTGGAGTCACACTCCAAGCTCTCATGCTTCTCAATGAGAGCCTGGAGCTCTTGCCGCACTTCCGCCACCCGTGCCTCCTGCTTTTCTCGCTCCGCCCATTCTGCGGCCGCACTGCGTTCAGCCGCGGACACAACCTCCTTCAGGGCTGCCACCTCGTTTGTGGCCCCTGCAATACCCACGTTATCCTTGTTAATTTTTTGCAACCTAAATCCTTTTCTGTAAGGTAAATCTTCAAAGTGGTGTTACTCACCTTGTTTGTCCTCGAGCTGCTTCTTGGCATGGCCGAGCTCTCGCTCGGACCGCTCGAGATCCTACTTCAATGCACCGACCTCCGCAGTTAGTGCGGCAGAGGTCAGCAGCGCAGCCTGCAAACCCATATTGACATATTTCAAGCAACCCTGCGTATATCTTTTTAGATCCTCAGTCCGGCTTTTCTTTCCGAACACCGGACTGAGCATCAGGGACTACTGTCTATGCGGTATTACATTACATAATTTTAACTTCTTACCTCAAAGCCTGTTAGAAGGCTGTTGCAGGCTTCGGTCAGCCCACTCTTGGTGAGCTGAACCTTCTGAATCACTGCACTCATGATAGTGCGGTGTTCTTCCTCGATGGAAGCGCCTTTGAGCGCCTCCAACAAGTTGTTCGGCGCCTCCGGTTGGACGGGGGCCGCCGGTGTCACGGTCTTGCCCTTCTTTCGAAGGGGCCGCCGGCCGGACTCTGGAACCACTGCAGGTTCCGTAGTAGAGTCTGGCGCAAAGTCCGGGAGGCTGCCTTGCGGCGCCTCTGGAGCCTCCTCCTGATGGGTCCCTTTCCGGGACCCCACCTCGGTGTCCTCATCGGCGTGGGGAGTAGAGGCCGTCGGAAGTGAATCCACATCCGACGGGGCCAACGATCCGCTCGAAGAAGCGGGGAGATCATCATCGGCCGGACTGCGGACAGTGTGCGGCATTAGTAGGACACTACGTGACGCGAAAGAAATACCAATATCCGGGATCTGGATACTTACGATCTCGCCGGAGGCCTGGCCCTTGAAGGCCACTCCTCCTCGCCAACGTCGGTGTTGGCGGAGCTGTCCGGGGGAATAGTTCTCCCCCTCTTGGACCCTTCGGCCTCCCCTATTGGGGAAGCCTTCCTCTTCCTCTCTCCCTCCTCCGGGAGAGAGTCTTCTTCCTCCTCCTCGTCTTCGGGGGAGGAGTCCGCCTCGTCGTCGGACGCCTAATTACGGGAACTCTTTCGAGTCCTTGTGGCCGCCTTCTTGGCCTTCTTCTCCGGCACCACGTGCGGTGCCGGAACCAGCAGCCCCGCTAGACGGGCGTTCACTGGGTCTTCTGGCATGGGAGCCGGACAGATGAGCTGCTCGGCCTTCTCCATCCATTGCTGCCAAAGGAAAAGAAAGATCGAGACCCTCCTAGAATCAATCTATTTACCACAAGTGTCCCGTAAAGGGGTTGAATCACTTACCTCGTCAGCTGGATGCTGCGAGCAAAATCCGCGATCTTCTGTCGCGGATGCAGGGGCTTCGGCGCCCTTAAACAGCACCCTCCAGGCGCCTTCTTATGTCGTGTCGAAGAGCCCGCTTAGCGCCTGGTGCTGTTCCGGATTGAACTCCCATAGATTGAATGCCCGTTCTTGGCATGGGAGAATCCGGCGAATGAGCATGACTTGGACCACGTCGACGAGCCTGAGCTTATTGTTCACCAGCTTCTGGATACAGGCCCGGAGTCCCGTCAGCTCCTTCGGATTGCCCCACAACAAGCTCTTCTCTTTCCAGGAGGTGAGCTGCGTGGGGATGCCAGATCTAAACTCGGGGGCCGCCGCCCATGTAGGTCCGCGCGGCTCGGTGATGTAGAACCACCCCGATTGCCACCCCTTGACGGAGTCCACGAAGGCCCCTTCGAGCCAAAGGACGTTGGGCAACTTGCCCAACATGGCGCCTCTGCATTCCGCTTGCATGCCCTTCACAACCTTCGGCTTGACGTTGAAGGTCTTGAGCCACAGGCCGAAGTGGGGCCGGATGCAGAGGAAGGCCTCGCACACGATGATAAACGCCGAGATGTTGAGGATGAAGTTCGGCGCCAGATCATGGAAATCCAGGCCGTAGTAAAACATGAGCCCCCGGACAAAAGGGTGAAGAGGAAAGCCCAGTCCGCGGAGGAAGTGGGGGAGGAAAACAACCCTCTCATGGGGCCGGGGGTGGGGATGAGCTGCCCCTCGTCGGGCAGCCGATGTGCGATGTCGCCGGAAAGGTATCCGGCGCTGTGTAGCTTGGTGATGTGCTCCTCCTTAACGGTGGAGGCCAACCATTTGCCTCCCGCTCCGGACATGGTCGGAGAAGGTCGAGGCGAGATGCGCGAACTTGAGCGTTGGAGCTTGAGTGCGCGGAGATGGGTAAGCAAAGGAGGAAGAAGGCGTAGGTGAGAAGGTAAATCCTTATCCCTTATATATAGGCGGACGGAGACTATGCGTCCCCCACCAGCCTGGTAAAACTCGCTTATCTCCCAGGTGCCACCATCAATGGCGCGGTTGGGTTACCCACGTCCGTATTGATGAGAATCCCGGAATAAGGGGAACACGATCTCTGCTTCGACAGGACGAGCCAAGGAAACCGCTTCGCTAAACGTGCTGAGGTGGTATAATAAAAAACGATTCAAACAAAGGCTTGGTAGTGGTGTGATGTCATGCCGCATAATACGTCAGCAGATTGGACTTGTGTACATTTTATTCTCTCTACGGTGGAATGTGGAATTTATTTTGCAGAGCCGGACACTATCCTGGTGTTCATGATCTTCTCTGGATTATTCAAGGGAGGAACCTACCTTGCAATGCCGAACATTATGCGCGTCGGACTTATCATCATTGAAGCCTGGTTCAGGGGCTACTGAGGGAGTCCTGGACTAGGGGATGTCCGGACAGCCGGACTATCATCGTCCGCCAGACTCCAAGACTACGAAGATACAAGATTGAAGACTCCGTCCTGTGTCCGGATGGGACTTTCCTTGGCGTGGAAGGCAAGCTTGGCGATACGGATATGTAGATCTCCTACCATTGTAACCGACTCTGTGTAACCCTAGCCTTCTCCGGTGTCTATATAAACCGGAGGGCTTTAGTCCGTAGGACACAACATACATTACAACAATCATACCATAGGCTAGCTTTAGGGTTTAGCCTCCTTGATCTCGTGGTAGATCCACTCTTGTACTACCCATATCATCAATATTAATCAAGCAGGACGTAGGGTTTTACCACCATCGAGAGGGCCCGAACCTGGGTAAAACATCGTGTCCCTTGTCTCCTGTTACCATCCGCCTAGACGCACAGTTCGGGACCCCCTACCCGAGATCCGCCGGTTTTGACACCGACACTCATATTTGCAACTCAAAACAGGGGCTACGGATTAAGCGAAGATTGGCTAAGGACGAGGTGATGATGCACGTGGGAAACGGTTCAAAAGTCGATGTGACCGCGATCAGCGCGCTACCTCTACATCTACCATCGAGATTAGTTTTAGACCTGAATAATTGTTATTTGGTGATAGTGTTGAACATGAACATTATATCTGGATCTTGTTTAATGCGAGATGGTTATTCATTTAAATCAGAGAATAATGGTTGTTCTATTTATATGAGTAATATCTTTTATGGTCGTACACCCCTGATGAGTGGTCTATTTTTGTTGAACTTCGATAGTAGTGATACACATATTCATAGTGTTGAAGCCAAAAGATTGAAGTTTAATAATGATAGGACAACTTATTTGTGGCACTGCCGGGGGTCATATCGGTATAAAGCGCATGAAGAAACTCCATACTGATGGACTTTGGAAATCACTTGATTATGAATCACTTGGTACTTGCGAACCGTGCCTTATGGGCAAGATGACTAAAACTCCGTTCTCTGGAACAATAGAATGAGCTACTGACTTGTTGGAAATAATACATATCGTTGTATGCGGTCCAATGAGCATTGATGCTCGTGGTGGGCATTGTTATTTTCTTACCTTCATAGATGATTTGAGCAGATATGGTTATATCTACTTAATGAAGCATAAGTCTGAAACATTTGAAAAGTTCAAAGAATTTCAGAGTGAAGTGGAAAATCATCGTAACAAGAAAATAAAGTTTCTATGATCTGATCGTAGAGGAGAATATTTGAGTTACGAGTTTGGTCTTCATTTGAAACAACATGGGGTAGTTTCACAATTAACACCACCTGGAACACCACAACGAAATGGTGTGTCCGAACGTCGTAACCGCACTTTATTATATATGGTGCGATCTATGATGTCTCTAACTGATTTACCGCTGTCGTTTTGGGGTTATGCTCTAGAGACGGTTGCATTCACTTTAAATAGGCACCATCAAAATCCGTTGATACGACGCCTTATGAATTGTGGTTTGGCAAGAAACCAAAGTTGTCATTTCTTAAAGTTTGGGGCTGCTATGCTTATGTGAAAAAGCTTCAACCTGATATGCTCGAACCCAAATCGGAGAAGTGTGTCTTCATGGGATACCCAAAAGAAACTGTTGGGTACAACTTCTATCACTAATCCGAAGGCAAAATCTTTGTTGCTAAGAATGGATCCTTTCTAGAGGAGGAGTTTCTCTCGAAAGAAGTGAGTGGGAGGAAAGTATAACTTGATGAGGTAACTATACCCGCTCCCTTATTGGAAAGTAGTTCATCGCAGAAATCAGTTCCTGTGATTCCAACACCAATTAGCGAGGAAGCTAATGATGATGATCATGAAGCTTCAGATCAAGTTACTACTGAACCTCGTAGGTCTTCCAAAGTAAGATCCGCACCAGAGTGGTACGGTAATCCTGTTCTAGAAGTCATATTACTAGACCATGATGAACCTACAAACTATGAGGAAGCGATGATGAGCCCAGATTCCGCGAAATGGCTTGAGGCCATGAAATCTAAGATGGGATCCATGTATGGGAACAAAGTGTGGACTTCGGTGGACTTTCCCGATGATCGGCAAGCCATAGAAAATAAATGGATCTTTAAGAAGAAGACCGACGCAGACGGGAATGTTACTGTTTACAAAGCTCGACTTGTTGTGAAAGGTTTTTGACAAGTTCAAGGAGTTGACTATGTTGAGACTTTCTCACCCGTAGCGATGCTTAAGTCAGTCCAAATCATGTTAGCAATTGCTGCATTTTATGATTATGAAATTTGGTAAATGGATGTCAAAACTACATTCCTGAATGGATTTCTGGAAGAAGAGTTGTATATGATGGAACCGAAAGGTTTTGTCGATCCACAGGGTGCTAGCAAAGTGTGCAAGCTCCAGTGATCCATTTATGGACTGGTGCAAGCCTCTCGGAGTTGGAATAAACGCTTTGATAGTGTGATCAAAGCATATGGTTTTATACAGACTTTTGGAGAAGCCTGTATTTACAAGAAAGTGAGTGGGAGCTCTGTAGTATTTCTGATCTTATATGTAGATGACATATTGTTGATTGGAAATGATATAAAATTTCTAGATAGCATAAAGGGATACCTGAATAAGAGTTTTTCTATGAAAGACCTTGGAGAAGCTGCTTACATATTGGGCATGAAGATCTATAGAGATAGATCAAGACGCTTAATTGGACTTGCACAAAGCACATACCTTGATAAAGTTTTGAAGAAGTTCAAAATGGACCAGTCAAAGAAAGGGTTCTTGCCTGTATTACAAGGTGTGAAGCTGAGTTAGACTCAAAGCCCGACCACCGCAGAAGATAGAGAGAAAATGAAAGTCATTCCCTATGCTTCAGCCATAGGTTCTATCATGTATGCAATGTTGTGTACCAGACCTGATGTATGTCTTGCTATAAGCATAGCAGGGGGGGTACCAAAGTAATCCCGGAGTGGAGCACTGGACAGCGGTCAAGAACATCCTAAAATACCTGAAAAGGACTAAGGATATGTTTCTCGTTTATGGAGGTGAAATAGAGCTCGTCGTAAATGGTTACGTCGATGCAAGCTTTGACACTGATCCGGATGACTCTAAGTCGCAAACCGGATACGTATTTTTATTGAATGGAGGAGCTGTCAGTTGGTGCAGTTCCAAGTACAGCGTCGTGGCGGGATCTACATGTGAAGCGGAGTACATTGCTGCTTCGGAAGTGGCAAATGAATGAGTTTTGATGAAGGAGTTCATATACGATCTAGGTGTCATACCTAGTGCATCGGGTCCAATGAAAATCTTTTGAGACAATACTGGTGCAATTGCCTTGGCAAAGGAATCCAGATTTCACAAGAGAACCAAGCATATTAAGAGATGCTTAAATTCCATCCGTCATCAAGTGTCGGAAGGGGACATAGAGATTTTCAAGATACACACGGATCTGAATGTTGCGGACCCGTTGACTAAGCCTCTCTCACGAGCAAAACATGATCAGCACCAAAGCTCCATGGGTGTTAGAATCATTACTATGTAATCTAGATTATTGACTCTAGTGCAAGTGGGAGATTGAAGGAAATATGCCCTAGAGGCAACAATAAAGTTATTATTTATTTCCTTAATTCATGATAAATGTTTATTATTCATGCTAGAATTGTATTACCCGGAAACATAATACATGTGTGAATACATAGACAAACATAGTGTCACTAGTATGCCTCTACTTGACTAGCTCGTAAATCAAAGATGGTTAAGTTTCCTAACCATAGACATGAGTTGTCATTTGATTAACGGGAACACATCATTAGGAGAATGATGTGATTGACTTGACCGATTTCGTTAGCTTAGCACTTGATCGTTTAGTATGTTGCTATTGCTTTCTTCATGACTTATACATGTTCCTATGACTATGAGATTATGTAACTCCCGCTTACCGGAGGAACACTTTGTTTGCTACCAAACGTCACAACGTAACTGGGTGATTATAAAGGTGCTCTACAGGTGTCTCCAAAGGTACTTGTTGAGTTGACGTATTTCGAGATTAGGATTTGTCACTCCGATTATGTTTCCTAACCATAGACATGTGTTGTCATTTGATGTCTCCAAAGATGGTTAAGTTTCCGAAACACAGACATGTGTTGTCATTTGATGAACGAGATCACATCATTAGGTGAATGATGTGATGGACAAGACCCATCTGTTAGCTCAGCATAATGATCGTTAAGTTTTATTGCTACTGCTTTCTTCATGACTTATACATATTCCTTTGACTATGAGATTATGCAACTCTCGGATACCGGAGGAATACCTTGTGTGCTATGAAACGTCACAATGTAATTGGGTGATTATAAATATGCTCTATAGGTATCTCCAAAGGTGTTTGTTGGGTTGGCATAGATCAAGATTAGGATTTGTCACTCCGAGTATCGGAGAGGTATCTCTGGGCCCTCTCGGTAATGCACATCATGATAAGCCTTGCAAGCAATGTGATTAATGAGTTAGTTGCGGGATGATGCATTACGGAACGAGTAAAGAGACATGCTGGTAACAAGATTGAACTAGGTATGAAGATACCGACGATCGAATCTCGGGCAAGTAACATACCGATGACAAAGGGAATGACACATGTTGTCATTACGGTTTGACCGATAAAGATCTTCGAAGAATATGTGGGAACCAATATGAGCATCTAGGTTCCGTTGTTAGTTATTGACCAGAGAGGTGTCTCGGTCATGTCTTCATAGTTCTCGAACCCGTAGGGTCCGCACGCTTAACGTTCGATGACGATTTTGTATTATATGAGTTATGTGATTTGGTGACCGAATGTTGTTCGGAGTCCCAGATGAGATCACGGACATGACGAGGAGTCTCAAAATGGTCGAGAGGTAAAGATTGATATATAGGACGATGGTATTCGGACACCAGAAGAGTTCCGGAGGGTACCGGGTACATATCGGGTCACCGGAAGGGGTTTCAGGCACCCCCGGCAAAAGATATGGGCCTTATGGGCTAAGAGGGGAAACACACCGGCCACAAAGGGGCTGGTGTACCCCCCCTCCATATGGGCTGGCCAAATTGGAGTGGAAAAGGGGAAGGAGGAAAGAAAAAAGGGAATAGGATTCCCCCTTCCCCCTCTTCCCTTCCTACTCCGAATAGGAATAGGAAAGGGGGGAGGCCGAATTGGGAGGACCCCAAGTAGGGTTCCTCCTACTTGGGGCGCCCCCTTGTCTGCCTCTCCTCCCCTCCAACCTATATATATGTGGTGAGGGCACCGCTAGAACACATATCAAACATTGTTAGCCGTGTGCGGTGCCCCCCTCCACAGTTTACGCCTCCGGTCATATCTTCGTAGTGCTTAGGTGAAGCCCTGCGCGGATCACTTCACCAACACCATCACCACACCATCATGCTGACAGAACTCTCTCTCAACACTTTGCTAGATCAAGAGTTTGAGGGACGTCATCGAGCTGAACGTGTGCAGAACTCGGAGGTGTCGTACGGTCGGAGCTTGATCGGTTGAATCGAGAAGTGAAGGAAATATGCCGTAGAGTCAATAATAAAGTTATTATTTATTTCCTTAATTCATGATAAATGTTTATTATTCATGCTAGAATTGTATTAACCGGAAACTTAGTACATGTGTGAATACATAGACACAACTTATAGTCCCTAGTATGCCTCTACTTGACTAACTTGTTAATCAAAGATGGCTAAGTTTCCTAACCATAGACATGTGTTGTCATTTGATGAACGGGATCACATCATTAGGAGAATGATGTGATGGACATGACACATCTGTTAGCTTAGCATTATGATCGTGTTAGTTTCATTGCTACTGCTTTCTTCATAACTTATACAAGTTCCTCAGACTATGAGATTATGCAACTCCCGAATACCGGAGGAACACTTCGTGTGCTACCAAATGTCACAACGTAAAAGGGTGATTATAAAGGTGCTCTACAGGTGTCTCCGAAGGTGTTTGTTGGGTTAGCATAGATCGAGATTAGGATTTGTCACTCCGTTTTTCGGAGAGATATCTCTGGGCCCTCTCGGTAATACTCATCCCTATAAGTCTTGCAAGCATTGTGACTAATGAGTTAGTTGCGGGATGAAGTATTACAGAACAAGTAAAGAGACTTGCCGGTAACGAGATTGAGCTAGGTATTGAGATACTGATGATCGAATCTCGGGCAAGTAACATACCGATGACAAAGGGAACAACGTATGTTGTTATGCGGTTTGACCGATAAAGATCTTTGTAGAATATGTAGGAACCAATATGAGCATACATGTTCCGCTATTGGTTATTGACCGGAGACGTGTCTCAGTCATGTCTACATAGTTCTCGAACCCGTAGGGTCCGCACGCTTAAAGTTTGATGACGATCGCTATTATGAGTTTATGTGTTTTGATGTACCGATGGTAGTTTGGAGTCCCGGACGTTACCGCGGACATGACGAGGAGTCTCAAAATCGTCGAGACATAAAGGTTGATTTATTGGACGGCTATATTCGGACACCGGAAGAGTTCCAGGTGATTTCGGAGAAAACCGGAGGGCCGGAGGGGTTACCGGAACCCCTTGGGCAAGTATTGGGCCTTAGTGGGCCTTAGGGGAGAGAGAGGGCAGCGGCCCAGGAGGTGGCGCCCCCTCCCCCCAAGGGGAGTCCGAATTGGACTAGGGGAGGGGGGCGCGGCCCCTCTTTCCCTCTCCCTCTCCCTCTCCTTCCTTCCCCCTTCCTCCTCCTAGTTGGACTAGGAACGGAGGAGTCCTACTCCTACTAGGAGGAGGACTCCTCCCCTCCTTGGCGCGCCCCAAGGGCTGGCCGGCCTTCCCCCTTGCTCCTTTATATACGGGGGCAGGGGGCACCCTAGGACACACAAGTTGACATTGTTTAGCCGTGTGGGGTGCTCCCCTCCACAGTTACACACCTCGATCATATCGTCGTAGTTCTTAGGCGAAGCCCTGCGCCGGTAACTTCATCATCATCGTCACCACACCGTCATGCTGACGAGACTCTCCCTAGGCCTCAACTAGATCTGGAGTACGAGGGACATCCCCGAGCTGAATGTGTGCTGATCGCGGAGGTGCCGTACGTTTAGTGCTAAGGTCGGTCGGATCGTGAAGACGTACAACTACATCAACCGCGTTGTCCATAACGCTTCCACTTTCGGTCTACGAGGGTACGTGGACACACTCTCCCCTCTCGTTGCGATGCATCACCGAGATCTTGTGTGTGCGTAGGAATTTTTTTTGAAATTTCTGTGTTCCCAACAAGAAGACGTTTGACTACAACAACCGCATTAAGCTAACGCTTCCGCTTTTGGTCTACGAGGGTACGTGGACACACTCTCCCCCTCTCGTCGCTATGCATCTCCTAGATAGATCTTGCGTGAGCGTGGGAAATTTTTTGAAATTGCATGCTACATTCCCCAACAATAAGTATTGTATCAAACCAATTCATATTTTATTTTTGCATTATATCTACTGTATTCCAACTTTTCTATGGCAAAAACTCATTAAATAAACCCATAGAATCATCAAAACAAGCACATAATGCAAAGAAAACAGAATCTGTTGAAAACAGAACAGTCTATAGCAATCTGGATATTTTGAATACTTCTGAAACTCCAAAAATCTTGAGAAATTAGGAAAACCTGAGATATTTGTATTATAATCTTATGAAAAAAGGATCAGAGTAAAAGCACGTTTCTGTGATTTATGAAAATTATTTTCGTGAGTGCATAAGTTTCTGTTTTTCAGCAAGATCAAACAACTATCACTCAAGAAGTTCCTAAAGGATTTACTTGGCACATACACTAATTAAGACACAAAAAACACAATCATAACAGTAGCATAATTGTTCTAACACTCAAGAACAAAAAGCAAAAAATAAATTTTATTCATTGGGTTGCCTCCTCAACAAGCGCTATTGTTTTACGCCCCTAGCTAGGCATAAAGCAAGGATCTAAGTTTTGTCATCTTTGTTTCGAGATCCATAGGATGCCCTCATGATTGATTCATATGGTGGCCTAATTCTTGTTATAGGGAAGTGTTCCATTCCCTTCATTAGTGGAAATTGAAATTTAATATTGCCTCCTTTCACATCAATCACGGCACCAATAGTGCGTAAAAATGGTCTACCAAGAATAATTGCACAAGACGGATTGCAATCAATATCAAGAACAATAAAATCTATGGGCACATAGTTCCTATTTGCAAGAATGAGAACATCATTAATTCTTCCCACAGGCTTTTTAATAGTAGAATCCGCCAAGTGCAAAGTTGAAGAACACTCTTCAATATCGGTAAGAACAAGCACATCACATAAAGATTTCGGAATTGTAGAAACACTAGCACCCAAGTCACACAAAGCAAAACACTCATAATTTTTAATCTTGACTTTGATAGTAGGTTCCCACTCATCATGTAACTTTCTAGGAATTGAAACTTCTAATTCCAACTTTTCTTCTAAAGCTTTCATCATAGCATCAAAAATATGTCTAGTAAAGCTTTATTTTGTTCATAAGCATGAGGTGAATTTATCATGGATTGCAACAAAGAAATACAATCAATCAAAGAGCAACTATCATAATTAAAGCCTTTGTAATCCAAAAGAGTGGGCAGATCACTAATTAAAGTTTTGACCTCTTCAAACCCACTTTTATCAATTTTCTCAACAAGATTTTCACCCTCCGAATTATCGGGACGCCTTCTAGCTAAAGTTGACTCTTCTCCAGTCCCTTTTTCATCAATCTTAACTTTACTAAACAAGGAATCAATATAAGAAACACCAATCACTTTAAGATCTTCATCATTTTTATCTTCTAACGATATTGGTTTGGCGGCCATTTGATTTACCAGGGTAGCTTGTGCATCGGATATTTTCCCTAGCAAACTTTCAGCAAAAGCATACTTAGATTGGAGATTGCAAACTTCTCTACTAATATCATCAAGTTGTTTTGTTATAGCATTTAGCACAATGGAGTGTTCCTTAAGTTCTTCGGTAAAATATTTATTGTGCTCAAATTGTGTAGTCATATATTCCTTGGTACTTTTCTCAATTTCAAGCAAAATATTGGGATAAGGAACATCATAATGTTTTCTTTGAGGCATCATGACTATGCAAACAAAAATGCACACAAAAATAGATCCAGCAAGAAAACGGCGAACAAAGAAGAGAAGGCGAATAAAACAACAAATTTTTGGGAAGTGGGGGAGAGGAAAACAAGTGGAAAATGGCAAACAATGTAAATTGCGAGGAGATGAGATTTGTGATTAGGAACCTGGTAGATGTTGATGATCTCTCCCCGGCAACGGCGCCAGAAATTCCATTTGATGTCTGCTAGAACTATGTCGGTATTTCCCCAAAGAGGAAGGGATGATGCAGCACAACGACGGTAAGTATTTCCCTCAGTGATGAGATCAAGGTTATAGAATCAGTAGGAGAACCAAGCAACACTACTTAAACAGCACCTGCACACAAATAACAAATACTCGCAACCCGACGTGTAAAAGGGGTTGTCAATCCCTTTCGGGTAGCGGCGCTACAAATTGGCAAACGGACGTGAGAGAGTTGTAAATATTGATAGATCGAACGCCAAATAAAATAAATTGTAGCAAGGTATTTTTGTATTTTTGGTTTAATAGATCTGAAAAATAAAAGGACAAATAAAATATATCACAAAGGCAAATAATATGAGAAAGAGACCCGGGGGGCGTAGATTTCACTAGTGGCTTCTCTCGAGAAAAATAGCAAACGGTAGGTAAACAAATTACTATTGGGAAATTGATAGAACTTCAAATACTCATGACGATATCCAAGCAATGATCACTATATAGGCATCACGTCCAAGATTAGTAGACCGACTCCTACCTGCATCTACTACTATTACTCCACACATCAACCGCTATCCAGCATGCATCTAGTGTATTAAGTTCATGGAAAAATGGAGTAATGCAATAAGAACAATGACATGATGTAGACAAGATCTATTTATGTAGAAATAGACCGTTTTATCCTTAGTAGCAACGATACATACGTGTCGGTTCCCCTTCTATCACTGGGATCAAGCACCGTAAGATTGAAACCACTACAAAGCACCTCTTCCCATTGCAAGATAAATAGATCAAGTTGGCCAAACAAAACCCAAATATTGGAGAAGAAATACGAGGCTATAATCAATCATGCATATAATAAATCAAAGAAGACTCAAATAACTTCCATGGACAAAAAGGTAGATCTGATCATAATCTCAAAGTTCATCCAGTCCCAACAAACTCATCGTAAAAAGAGTTACATCATATGGATCTCCAAGAGACTATTGTATTGAGAATCAAATGAGAGAGAGGAAGCCATCTAGCTACTAACTACGAACTCGTAGTTCTACAAAGAACTACTCACACATCATCAAAGAGGCACCAATGGAAGTGGTGAACCCCTCCGTGATGGTGTCTAGATTGGATCTGGTGGTTCTGGACTCTGCGGTGGCTGGAATTGATTTTTGTCGACTCCCCTAGGGTTTCTGGAATATTGGGGGTATTTATAGAGCAAAGAGTTGGTTCAGGGGGCACCTGAGGTGGGCACAACCCACCAGGGCGCGCCTGGGCCTCCTGGCGCACCTTGGTGGGTCGTGCTCCCCTCGGAGCACCCCCCCAGACGCTTCTTCGGTCCACTGGATGTCTTCTGGTCCAAAAAAACTCCAAAAAGTTTCGCTACGTTTGGACTCCGTTTGGTATTGATTTCCTGTGATGTAAAAAACACGTAGAAAACAGCAACTGGCACTTGGCACAATGTCAATAGGTTAGTACCAAAAAATAATATAAAATGATTATAAAACATCCAAGAATGATAATATAACCGCATGGAACAATAAAAAATTATAGATACATTGGAGACGTATCACTAAGATGAATGATATAGCCACCTTATTTGCTCATGATGAGAAAATTCGCTACTATTATATTCTCAAAATATTTATGTTCTCATTAAAGGGTGATGCTAAGACTTGGTATAATACTCTTGCTCCTGGTTGTGTGCATAGTCCCCATGATATGATTTACTACTTTTCTGAAAAATATTTTCCTGCTCATAAGAAACAAGCTGCCTTATAGGAATATTTAACTTTGTGCAAATTGAAGAAGAGAGTCTCCCACAAGCTTGGGGGAGGCTTCTCTAATTGCTGAATGCTTTGCCTGATCATCCTCTTAAGAAAAATGAAATACTTGATATCTTCTATAATGGTCTAACTTATGCTTCTAGGGACTTCCTAGATGTTGTGTTGGTTGTGTTTCCAGGGAACGAACTATTGAACAAGCTGTAGAATTATTGAATAACATATTGAAAAATTATGATGATTGGACTCTTCCCGAACCACCGTCTAAACCCACTCCGGGGTATCTGATATCTTAGTCCTAAAGATATGCAAGAGGCAAAGAAATGCATGAAGGAAAAAGGTATTAAAGCTGAGGATGTCAAAAATTTACCTCCTATTGAAGAAATATATGGGCTTGATACACCACCACCTAAGGTGGTAGAGGTAAATTCTTTAATTAAATTCAATGATAATGACAATCCTTATAATATGCATCCTAGTCAATGCCTTTATGAGTTTGATAACTACAATAGAAAACAAGATCACGTCAATGCAAATGTTATCAAACAATTGAAATATAATTCTGATATGATTGCTTGCTTGAGTGACTTGTTATTTAGAAACTCAAATGATGTTAAAGGTGTAGGAAAACACGCTTCTATGGTTCAAACTCAACTAGAACAAGATGCTAAATCTCAAAGAGAGTTGCTTCATGAAATGAATAATAATATCATTGATCATGTTGTTAGAGTAATGACTAGAGGAGGTAGAATGACTCAGGAACCACTTTATCCTGAGAGACACCCAAAAAGAATTGAACAAGACTCACAAAGAATTAACACTGATGCAACTAGTCCTACCAAAAAGAAGAAGAAAAAGAAAGATGATAGGACTTTGCATACCTCTAGTGAACCTGAGATAGAAAAACCTCCTAAAGCTAATAATGACGTTTCTATTTCTGATGCTAAAACTCAATCTGGTAATGAACATTCACCTAGTGGTAATGAAAAAGATAATGATGATGTTCCTGAAGACACTCAACCAAACAACAATAAAGAACCAGATAATGATGTTGAAATAGAACCAGTTGTTGATCTTGATAACCCACAACCCCAAAAATAAAATATATGGTAAAAGAGACTTTGTTGCTAGGAAACATGGTAAGGAAAGAGAACCATGGGTTCAAAAACCCATGCCCTTTCCACCTAAATCAACTAAGAAGAAAGATGATGAAGAATTTGAACAATTTGTTGAAATGATTAGGCCAGTCTTTTATGTCCTCGCTTGACTGATATTTTAAAGATGGCCCCTTATGCAAAATATATGAAAGACATCATAACCAATAAGAGAAAAATACCGAAAGCTGAAATATCCACCATGCTTGCTAATTGTTCTTTTAAGGATGGAGTACCTAAAAAACTTGGAGATCTGGGAATACCAACTGTACCTTGCTCTATCAAAAGAAACAATGTGAAAACTGCTTTATGTGATTTAGGAGCTGGTGTTAGTGTTATGCCTTTCTTTTTATACAAAAGACTTGATTTTGGTAAACTCACACCTACGGAAATATCTTTGCAAATGGATGATAAATCAACTGCCATACCTATCGGTATTTGTGAGGATGTGCCCGTTGTTGTTGCAAATGTTACCATCTTAACTGACTTTGTTATACTTGAGATGCCCGAGGACGACACATGTCGATTATCCTTGGTTGACCCTTTTTGAATAATGCAGGGGCTGTTATTGATTGCAGTAAAAGCAAGATCACTTTTCATATCAATGGTAATGAGCATACGGTGCACTTTCCGAAGAAACAATTCCAAGTGAATGGTATTAATGTTATAGAAAAATCTTCGACACTCACTATTTGAAGTTTTCAACTACCTCTACCTACTACCAAAAATAAATATGGTATGCTTGGGGACATGCATATCCCCGTTGAGGTAACTTAGTGTTTTACGAAAGTTCTTCGGTTTAATGCTAATCGTAGGTGGTTGTTAATAAGACTTGATCAACCTTATTAATGGATCACTTTTCATAGGTATGAAGTTGATGAATTTAGTTGGCACCACCTTCTGTCCTTACCTTTTATTTTCTGTTTTTATTAGTTAAATAAAATAAAATGCCATGTTTATCATGTTTTTTGGATTTTCCGTGCAATAAAAATGATCCAAAAATAAAAGTTCTCAAAATGTCCTAAAAATTTAATGCAATTTTTTTCTGTGAATTTTTTATTCAAATAACATCAGAGGGGGGTGCACCAGGTGGCCCAAGCATGCCCTGGTGGGTCGTGGTCCCCACGTGAGCCCCCTCCCTTATATCTTTAGCCCATGTCATCACCTACCTCCAGAAAAATTCACCATTGCTCTCTCCCTCATGTTCTTGCTCTCAAACCCGCGGATTTCGATCTCTTTGCTTGAAGCTCTGTTTCCAAAACTGTTTTGGGGGATTGCTACTTGGTATGTGACTCCTCCATTGATCCAATTAGTTTTTGCTTTAGTGGTTTATATTTTGAATAATTAGCTACTCTTGGCGCTGCTGTAGAATTCTTAGAGTTCTAAGTAGTTTGAATGCTCAATATAGCCTCTATGCATGCTTATGAGTAGTTGTTATCAATCTTGTGAAGTTTTCTTGAGAAACTAAAAAATCCAAAAATATTTCAGTGTGTTTCTCTAAATTTATTTTCTGTTTGTTGAGTCATACCAAGGAGAAGACCACGATGAAAATGTTGAGTGGCTCTCATTTACATTATTGTTTATCTGACAAAGAGCCCAAATTACTTTGTCTTCTCCTTTGAATAAAATGTTTGTAGATTCTAGCTTAGTCCATGGCACTCTTGCACTATTTTTCTTTTCAAATCATTTGGTCATGCAAGTGAAAGGCAATAATGACGATATTTGGTGAACTGGTTGTGGTAGAGAGAAACGGGTATGAACTCGACTTGTTCTGTTTTTGTAAATATGTTTAACCTAGTATCCATGATTCGACATATTATGATCAAACATGTTTGCAATGACAATTAGAGATTATAGTTTCTCATGCCATGCTGAACTAGCTAGGGGTGGATAATGATTTATCTTGGATGTCAACATTGCGTTAAAATGATTGTGATGTAGTATGATGATATGATATCCTCCTCTGAATGTTTCGAGTGGCTTGACTTGGCACATGTTCATACATGTAGTTGAATCAAAACCAACATAGCCTCTATGATATTTATGTTCATGGTGTTCATATCCTACTCATGCTAGTATCCAATGTACATTATGCATAATGCATGTTGCTGACCGTTTTCGCTCTCTAGCTGACCGCTTCCCAACCTATTTGCTAGCCTTCACCTGTACTAAACAGGAATACCGGTTGTGCATCAAAATCCTAAAACCCAAGTGTCATGGGAAACCACGGCCACCTATGGGGCCATGAGCCCCTTGTGGTTCGGCAGGGGGGATGAGCACCTTGCACAAAGAGCAGAGAACGTAGCGCAACACGACAGAGATCACACGGTCAATTTTACCCATGTTCGGGCCGCCACGAGGCGTAAAACCCTACTCCTGGTTTGGTGGATTGGTGAGAGGATCATGGTGGAGACGCAGCGCTCTTGCCCAGCAGGGTTGCCTCGGGGTGAGAGCAGCTACGCGCGTATGAGTGTATAAGGGTCTGAATCCTTTCTATGGTTGCCACGACCCTCCTTTTATAGATCAAGGGGTCACCACAATGGTAAATCAGCCATTGTGTACTGATTAGATAGCAAAAAGTGCTATCATACCTAACTCTACAGACAGGGTAGAGCGCATTAAATGCGCCACTTAGTGTCACATCAAGGCATGCTCGACAAGCCTTGCCGGGCAGTTCGACCACCCTCTTGTCTGTCTGCTTGACACGTCTTTGGGCAGGTGTCATTTGGAGGTGATTTCCTTCGGAAGTGGCTGCCATGTGTCAAGAAACAGCCACTTAGTCACTTGGGGGCTTGACACCACATCGGTCGATGACTTGCATCGCTGTGAGGTGGAGTGGTGGAGCCTTTGGCAGGGTAGTCCGCCCTTGGTGTCTTCGGCAGGCTTGCCAGGGGAGTCTTGAGACTTGTCTCTGGAGCAACCTTGACCTCGCCAGGCTCGCCTGCCCGGCAAGGGAGGCTTTCCCTTAGGGGTATCTTGCTTCCTTTGGCTTGTCTTGGTCTTATTGATACGCTCTCTGATTCCTCAAAGAGTTGATCTCTTCTGCTTGGTCTAGTCTTGGATGACGCAACCTTGCTCTTAGGCTTGTGCACGGTCTGGGCAACAGACCCAGGGTTTGTTGCACCGACAGGAGCACCTGGGCATGGCCCGAACGCGCTGTCGGGCGTTGTCGGCGTAGGCCCTATACAGTGCATAGGCAAGAGTGTATTAGTTGCTTGTCCTTTGAGTTCTTCTTTTCTTATTCATTAACATGATCCTAGGTCAATTTCTGGTTCTCCCGTGCATTGCGTAACGCCAATTGTAGTGGGAGAGATAATGGGCCACGATCTGCGGGGTACCCATGCCCCACATTCACGGGGCGGTAACTTCCACCACATTATTTTTCCCGCTCCAAGTGCCTCCGCCATGTGTATTGCATGCATTGCATGAAGTTGGTGGCGAATGCGGAGGGCACATGAATGAGCGCCGTGGCAGAAAGCCAGGCATCGCGGATTGGTGCAGGGGGGCGTCCCTGATTCCTCGAGCCGTTAATGGCGAGGGGTAGCCTGACTGGACAAACAGGGCGGCTACCTTGATGGGAAAATCTAGCCCACTGCCCCGCTCGCCTATAAAAGGGGATGCGGGGCGAGGCGTTTCTCCACACATCCTCCTCCTTCCATCCCTACAGCAGCCCTCACCTACCATGGTGAGAGGTCGGCGGCCCGGCACTGCTCCAGTGGCAACGAGGACTTCTGCTTGACAGCATCTCCCTCATTCCTCCGAAGACGTGGGGGTAGAGCCCGCCGCGAGGGGGGGGGGGTGGGAGAGGGCGAGCTCATGGTCGTCATGGTGCCCTAGGCCAAGGAGGACGGGGTGGCGCTCCGATTTCGCCCCTGCCGGCCGCCCCTCCCCCGATGGAAGGCCACATCGGAGACCAACCTCTGGAGTTCATCATCAGATTGTACAAGCCTCTGCGCGGCCGCCTCCGTCTCCCCACTCCATTCGCAAGGGCGAGGGAGCTCGAATAGCCGCGCGCGTTGAAACTGCACATGAGGGGTTGCAGGAATGGCGGCATGCGGGTGGATGTGGATTTTCCCGCCCCTCATTTCATGTTCTTCTGCCATGGCTGGAAGACCTTTGCTTGCTCCCGTAGCTTGTCGGAGGGGCACGTCCTCCATTTTAAATTAATGGAGGTCGATTTGCTTTCCGTCGAGGTCTTTGGATGCTCGGGTGCTCGTTTAGGGTGCTGCACGGAGAGCTCGACCAACGATGAAAGCTCCTCCTCGGGCGATAGCGACGAGGAGGACAGTGACGGTGATGATGACGGTGTCGGCCGAGAGGGCACGACTCCGACTCCGGCTGAACACCAGCCGCACCGTCACCGTTAGGCGGCAGCACCACCATCTGCACCTGCATCTCCTCTCCGCCAAGGAAATTTGCCGGGGAGTTGGGTGCAGGGGTGAAGATGGTGCCCCGGGCTCCTCGAGCAGCCTTCCAGCTGGACCCCGACAGGCTTCCTCACGGGCTGCAGCTTCGTTCGCCCTGCCGCGTCCTTCTTGCCCTTCTGGTGGCGGCTGGGGGGCCGTTGTAACATCCCAATTTTCCTAAATTAGGATGTTATTAGATCATACATATGCATATCATATTTTCCATGCATTATTTGCTCTTCTGCAATATTCTTTTCATTATGCAACTAAAGGCAATTTATTGGAGTGGAGAGAACATGACTTCTCCCCTGTTTAAAAATGTTGATAATGTCAAGAATATTATTTCCAGTTCATCTGTTATGTTCTGGTATTTTTATTAGTCCAAAATATTTTACTTGTCTGTTTTATTGTTGTTTTGTGTGGCTTATTGCATAAAATGATTTTCCAAAAATGCATTAGGTGAGGAACTAGTGTTCCTGTAGTTTATATTAGTAGTAAATATTTTACTGTGTGTATATGTATTTTTGTTTAGTTTTTATTATGTTGTTTTTATTTTTAGTTTAACTGCTGTAGCAGTTTTGTGTTCTTAAAAAAACAGGGCCAGTCAGCCGGCCAGCCAACCGGCCCATCGCCGCGGCCCAGCCAGCCAGCCACCGCTGCAGCCCAGTTCCCCACAGCCGCAGCCCGCTAAACCTAGCGAAGCGGTACGCCCGCACCTGACCCGCATCGCTCGCCCGCGCCCGATCCACCTCGCCCTAGCCACTGACCAGCGAGCCCCGCACCTGTCATCCCCTTCACCGAGCCGGACGCGCCGCCGCACGCACGCCGAGGCCGACTCGGACCAATCCGGCGCCTGGTCCGACCCCGTGCACCCCTGGGACTCCCCGCTCGAGCAAAAGCCATCGGGAACCCTAGCGCACGCCCTCCCCTTTCTTTCCTCGTCTACTCAAAGCCGCTGCGTCGTTTGGATCTCGCCGGAGGAGCTCCGTGGCCGCTGTCGTCATCGCTCGTTTGCGCCGCCGTAAGAGCTCGCAGAGCCGCGCCGCCTGCTCCACTCGATTCCCCGCTCGAAGCCGCCCCCGCCTGACGTCTTTGTGTTGCCGAAAACGCAGCAAAGGGAGAGGAACCCGCCGGCCGACTTCACCGGAGCTCGCCGGAGTTCGCGCCGCCGCTGTCTGTAGAGGACGCCCCCGTCGCCGTACTCACCACCACCACCTCCGCCACTCAAAGCTGCACCCATCCGTCCCTTCGTCTTCGCCGGAGACCACCGGAGGAGCGCCGCCGCCGACGCCCGAAGCCACCGCCGTTTTTTCCTCTGTTTCCGGTGAGCACACACACACAGCAAACCCCAGCCAATCACGGGCTGACACGTGGCAATTCGCCACAGGACACGCACAGGAGTTGCTACAGTACGTATGAACTGTGCAGGAGATTTCTATAGTTTTTGTTTTTCCTTCCAGATTTCACCTCTAACTTCAAATAGCTATAGCTTTTATTCTGTATACCCAAATTAGGTAATTCTTTTTCCTATGATCTCACAAAAATCAGCACAATATCACAGTACCAACTTTGCACATGTTTGCTCTGCTCAAATTTGAATTAGTTTGAATTTGAATTAAATCTTCCGGAGGCCATAACTCTCAAACTGTTTATCGGAATCGAGTGATTCCTTTTGCGTTGTGAATGTAGTGAAATTTAGGTGCTGTTAAGCTTCTGTTGTTGGGTTTTTGAAATGGTTTTCTTGCTGTTGGTTTTATTTTGGTTCTATTTGTGTTTCGATGATTGATTTGTTGAATTGTGTGAAACGTGTAGATTGTCCGGAGTGCGACGCGAACTATTGTCAGGAGTGTGACCTTCTGAACCAGAACCAAGGCAAGTTACATGTTGATCATCCTTTACCTATTGTTTTCTATGCATGTAGTTATATCACACTATGAATATATGCATGTATAGGATTACTATATGATTTTGCTATGCTGTTGAGCCATCTTCCCGTCTTTTGCAAATTGTGGTAGTTGTAGTTTGCTATGCTTTGTAGACGGGGTGGTTAGTGTATTCATTGAGTGTACGTGAGGATTATATATATATATATATAACAATTGAGTAGTAACTCAGGATTTAACTCACCTCTGGGCGGAAGTGGTATTGCTTGGTGTTGAGGGAAGGCATCATGGGGTCTTGCACCTTTTCTAAGGCCATGCGCTCATGAGAGTGCACCCTAAGTGGAATGCCGCCCAGGTTCAAAAAGATCAGACAGACTTAGTGACTAGTAGCTTCCATGTGCGGCCGCTGGCTATATGGGCTCTGGCTTAGTTGATCAGTTGTTGGAACCCTTGCCCAGACTGTGTCGACAGATGTAGCGTATGTAGGTGGGATGTTGCCGTCAGGTGGTTAAGGGAACCTCTTCTGAAAGACTTCGTCTCAATCTTCCGATTGGGTCCAGTGGGTAAAGCGTACAAAACTCTGCAGAGTATTAAAACTAATCATGATTAGCCGTGCCCCCGGTTATGGGTAAATTTGAGCCACTATGTCATTACAGTTGTTGGATGATCTTGACAGATGTGACACTTAATAATATTTGTGGGCAACTTAATAAAGGGTAGGTTGGAGTTGATTTTGCCAACTCAACCTTGTGTATTTAATTGTAGTAATAAAAGAACTAAATAAAAATTTGACTATTAGGTAGTTATTAGGATAAAATCAGCTTTATGCAAAAATAAACCCTCAAGCCTTCCTTTGTTGTACTATGCATATACATGTTGGTCTCCTATATTATTACTCCTGTGTAACTTGCCAATACATTCAAAGTGTTGACCTATATGGCTGCAACGTCTCATGTTGCAGGATATTCAGACGAAGAGTAAGGTACCGTTAGGGTCGCGAGTCTGCACTCAGCATCGCCAGTGGGCTATGATGGGACTCATCGTTATTTTCTGCTACATTTCCGCTGTTTGATTGGATAAAGCTAGCCAAGTGCTATGCAGATTGTTTTATTTTATATATTCTGGATCATATGATGTAATAAATGATGCACTTGCTATTCTGGTATTCATCTATACTGTGTGTGCTAGCGAGTTCGATCCAGGGACTAGCACGGTAAGCACAGAGACTCAAATCCTTCGAGGTTTGGTCGTTACAGCCGTCTCTGCCAATCTCTTCACCATCACCTTCGCCTGCGCCCTCTCGCTCTCGCCAAGCTCCTTGTCAAGGGACCTGATGGGGTCAGGTTGGGCTTCTTCCCAGACGTTCCTTTTGGCCTCTTCGCCTCCCGCTGCAGTGCCTAGGAGGAGAGGGACAAGAAAGGGCATCATGGGGCACTTATCTTTTTTAATCAAAAATATGTAGGCATCGGCCAAATTTTAGTTTAAATTATGTAATCTTCTTTACCCATGTTTGTGTTATGTAAGATCTGTACTTGTTAATCAGCATATTAATTAAAAAGACAAGCCTTGCCGGGTACTTTTGCATGTAACATGTCCATGCAGAGGTGAAATGCCTCTATACAGTCAAGTAAACCAGTTTTCCCTAGTAGGCTATCCTGTCGGTGCCCTCAGTTTGTTGCCGCGGAGCTAGGCCTGCCGGGCACAAATCATAAAGAGGGACCAACCCTCTGCCAAACCTTTTAACCAAAGGCCACTACAACCATCCTGACCGAAGCAACGTTCGAGTCAAGAGATAGGAGCACCTAAGTTTCGAAGGTGGCGAGGTTTTCATATGCACAGTCTCTACTTATAGAACACGTATGGATAAGAGAGAGAACTTATCTGTTTGGCTTGCCGGGGTTTGATACGTCTCCAACGTATCTACTTTTCCAAGCACTTTTGCCCTTGTTTTGGACTCTAACTTGCATGATTTGAATGAAACTAACCCGGACTGACGCTGTTTTCAGCAGAATTGCCATGATGTTGTTTTATGTGTAGAAAAGAAAAGTTCTCGGAATGACCTGAAAATCCACGGAGGCACTTTTTGGAATTAATAAGAATTTCTGGGCGAAAGCAATACATTAGGGGGCCCAGGGCCTGTCCACGAGACAGGGGGCCCCCCCACTGTAGGGCGCGCCCCCTATCTTGTGGGCCCCCTGGACCTCCACCGACCTCAACTCCAACTCCATATATTCACGTTTTGGGGAGAAAAAAATCAAAGAGAAAGTTTCATCACGTTTTACGACACGGAGCCGCCGTCAAGCCATAATCTCTCTCGGGAGGGCTGATCTGGAGTCTGTTCGGGGCTCCGGAGAGGGGGATTCATCGCCGTCGTCATCATCAACCATCCTCCATCACCAATTTCATCATGCTCACCGCCATGCGTGAGTAATTCCATCGTAGGCTTGCTGGACGGTGATGGGTTGGATGAGATTTACCATGTAATCAAGTTAGTTTTGTTAGGGTTTGATCCCTAGTATCCACTATGTTCTGAGATTGATGTTGCTATGACTTTGCTATGCTTAATGCTTGTCACTAGGGCCCGAGTGCCATGATTTCAGATCTGAACCTATTATGTTTTCATGAATATATGTGTGTTCTTGATCCTATCTTGCAAGTCTATAGTCACCTATTATGTGTTATGATCCGACAACCCCGAAGTGACAATAATCGGGATACTTCTCGGTGATGACCGTAGTTTGAGGAGTTCATGTATTCACTATGTGCTAATGCTTTGTTCCGGTTCTCTATTAAAAGGAGGCCTTAATATCCCTTAGTTTCCGCTAGGACCCCGCTGCCACGGGAGGGTAGGACAAAAGATGTCATGCAAGTTCTTTTCCATAAGCACGTATGACTATTTACGGAATACATGCCTACATTACATTGATGAATTGGAGCTAGTTCTATGTCACCCTATGTTATAGCTATTACATGAGGAATCGCATCCGGCATAATTATCCATCACTGATCCATTGCCTACGAGCTTTTCATATATTGTTCTTCGCTTATTTACTTTTCCGTTGCTACTGTTACAACTACTACAAAAACCCAAAAACATTTATCTTTACTTTTGCTACCGTTACCTTTATTATCATACCACTTTTGCTACTAAATACTTTGCTGCAGATACTAAGTTATCCAGGTGTGGTTGAATTGACAACTCAACTGCTAATACTCAAGAATATTCTTTGGCTCCCCTTGTGTCGAATCAATAAATTTGGGTTGAATACTTTACCCTCGAAAGCTGTTGCGATCCCCTACACTTGTGGGTTATCAAGACTAATTTCTGGCGCCGTTGCCGGGGAGCATAGCTCTATTCTCTGAGTCACTTGGGATTTATATCTGTTGATCACTATGAAGAACTTGAAAGACGACCGAACTACTATTTCGCCCTCAACTACGAGGGTACGTAAGGAACTGCCATCTACCTCTGCACTAGATTCTCCTTCCATTATTAGTAGGATTGCGACACCTAAACTTGCTACTGCTATGAATTCTGATATGTCGCATGTTATTGATGATGCCACTTCTGCTATGCATGATGAAACTACTTCTGTGCGTGATACTACTTTGCCATTAGGTGAATTTCTTGATGAACAACTTGCTAGAGTTAGGGGGAATGATATTACTGAAGATCCTATTATTGATGATAGTGATGATGAAGGTTCTCCCAATGATTATGTATTGCCTATTGTTCCTAAGGGTTATGTTATGAATGAAGAAGCTGCTAGGGAAATCTTTGCTTGCAATGATAGATATGATCTTAAGAAATTATTAGCTAAATGGAAGCAGCAGTCTCTTAATGCTAGAATGAAACCCGACCTTGCTTTTGCTACTTCACCTATCTATGTTACTGATAAGGATTATGAATTCTCTGTTGATCCTGAAATTATTACTTTAGTTGAATCTGATCCTTTTTATGGCCTTGAATCTGAAACTGTTGTGGCACATCTTACCAAGTTGAATGATATAGCCACCCTGTTTACTAATGATGAGAAGTCTCGCTATTTTATATCCTTAAGATATTTCCGTTCTCATTAAAGGGTGATGCTAAGACTTGGTATAATTCTCTTGCTCCTGGTTGTGTGCGTAGTCCCCAGGATATGATTTATTACTTCTCTGCTAAATATTTCCCTGCTCATAAGAAACAAGCTGCCTTGCGGGAAATATATAATTTTGTGCAAATCAAAGAAGAGAGTCTCCCACAAGCTTGGGGGAGGCTTCTCCGGTTACTTAATGCTTTGCCTGATCATCCTCTTAAGAAAAATGAAATACTTGATATCTTTTATAATGGACTAACCGATGCTTCCAAGGACTACTTGGATAGTTGTGCTGGTTGTGTTTTCAGGGAAAGAACAGTCGACGAAGCTGAAATATTATTGAATAATATGTTGACTAATGAAAATAATTGGACTCTTCCTGAGCCAATTCCTGAAGTAATTCCTGAACCAATTGAGCCAACTCCTGAGCCTATTCCTAAACCCACTCCGAAGAAGAGAGGTGTTTTATTTCTCAGTCCTGAAGATATGCAAGAGGCAAAGAAATCAATGAAAGAAAAAGGTATTAAAGCTGAAGATGTTAAGAATTTACCTCCTATTGAAGAAATACATGGTCTTAATATACCGCCTGAAGAACCACATTGTCTTGATAACCCGACACAGGTAGTAAAGGTAAATTCTCTCTATAGATATGATAAAGTTGAAATCCCTCTACTAAATTTCATAGCCCATGCTTAGATGAATTTGATGACTTTATGGCTAGACAAGAAAGTTTTAATGCTTATGTTGGTAGAGAGTTAAAGAATAATGCTTTCGAGATAGGACGTGTAGCGATAATCTGGCTAGAGTTAAAGATGAACTTCACCGCGTTAGCAAATATGCTTCTATGGTTGCTACTCAAGCTGAGCAAGTACTCAAAGCTCAAAATGATTTGCTTGATGAATTAAATAATAAAAATGACTTTGCTGTTAGAGTGGCTACTAGAACTGGTAGAATGACTCAGGAACCTTTGTATCCTGAAGGCCACCCTAAGAGAATCGAGCAAGATTCTCAGAGAAATAATTTAGAGGCACCTAGTTCTTCTAAAAAGAAGAAAAAGAAAAACGATAGAACTTTGCATGCTTCTAGTGAACCTACTGTAGACACACCTGAGAATCCCAATGATATTTCTATTTCTGATGCTGAAACTCAATCAGGTGATGAACATGAACCTAGTGATAATGTTAATGATAATGTTCATGTTGATGCTCAACCTAGCAAAAACAATGATGTAGAGATTGAACCTGCTGTTGATCTTGATAACCCACAATCAAAGAATCAACGTTATGATAAGAGAGATTTTGTTGCTAGGAAGCACGGTAAAGAAAGAGAACCATGGGTTCAGAAACCCATGCCCTTTCCTCCTAAACCATCCAAGTCAAAGGATGATGAGGATTTTGAGCGCTTTGCTGAAATGATTAGACCTATTTTCTTACGTATGCGCTTAACTGATATGCTCAAAGTAAATCCTTATGCTAAGTATATGAAGGATATCATTACAAATAAAAGAAAGATACCGGAAGCTGAAATTTCCACCATGCTTGCTAATTACACTTTTAAGGGTGGAATACCAAAGAAACTTGGAGATCCGGGTGTACCAACTATACCATGCTCCATTAAAAGAAATTATGTTAGAACTGCTTTATGTGATCTTGGAGCCGGTGTTAGTGTTATGCCTCTCTCTTTATATCGTAGACTTGAATTGAATAAGTTGACACCTACTGAAATATCTTTGCAAATGGCTGATAAATCAACTGCTATACCTGTCGGTATTTGTGAGGATGTGCCTGTTGTGGTTGCAAATGTCACTATCTTAACGGACTTTGTTATTCTTGATATTCCCGAGGACGATAGTATGTCTATTATCCTTGGTAGACCTTTTCTTAATACTGCAGGGGCTGTTATTGATTGCAACAAAGGCAATGTCACTTTTCATGTTAATGGTAATGAGCATACGGTACACTTTCCGAGGAAACAATCTCAAGTTCATAGCATCAATTCTATTGAAAAAGTTCCAACTATCATTTTTGGAGGTTTTGAATTTCCTCTCCCTACTGTCAAGAAAAAGTATGATATTCTTATTGTTGGGGATTTTCATATCCCCGTTGAGGTAACTTAGTGTTATTCGAAATTTCTCCGGTTCCGTGTTATTCAGAATGAGCTTGTTAACAAGACTTGATCAACCTTGTTAGTGGATTCATTTTGATGATCACGAGATGGATGAAACTAGAAGGCACAACCTTTTGTACCCTCTTTTTACTTTCTGTTATTTAGAATAAATAAAGCAAAAATAGTATTATCCGTCTGTTTTCTGAATTATCTGTGCATTAAAAAATAGTCCGAAAATAAAAGTGATCCAAATGCCCTGCAAATTTAGTATGATTTTTTCTGGAATATTTGAGGATTTTAGGCACTGAAAACACTACAAGAGGGGCAAGCACCAGGCCACGAGAGTGGAGGGCGCCCCCCTATAGGGCGCCCCCTGTCTCGTGGGCCCCTGGTGGCCCCCGTCCACTTATGCCAGCACCCACACACTTCATCTTCTACCCAAAAAAATCCCCATCCAGCTCAAGCATGAGTTCTAGCTCGTTTTGCTGCGATTTTCGATCTCCTTGCTCAAAGCTCCATTCACAAAACTGCTTTGGGAGATTGTTGCTTGGTATGTGACTCTTCCATTGGTCCAAATAGTTTTTGTTCTAGTGCTTTATTCATTGCAAATTTTTGCTACATAGGTGACCATGTTCTTGAGCTTGCATGTTAAATTTTTGAGGTCCCAAGCAATTCCAATGCATGATATAGGCTCTAGGCACTTGTAGGAGTAGTTGCTACCAATCTTGTTTAGTTTTATTCACTTTTATTTTGAAGTTACTAAAATTTCAGAAATTTTCAGAAAAATAAATATGCTTAGAAGAATGTACCAATGTGGTTCCTCGGCAAAGAAAGGGCCAAGGATTGCTATACGTGAGCAAGATGTTAAATTGCCGAGGGGCGCAAATGTACGAGCTTGTGAGTGGCCATCCGATGATTTTATGGTCGAAGCAGGCTTCAAGGAGGAATTTGACGCGTATGTGCGTAATGCCGAGCTGGAGGACTTCTTACAAGATAAGTGTCCTCAATACTATCAATTGACTGATTCCTTTGTGCGGAGGTTCCAATATAACTGTGCGCGTAATTCTCCTAGTGTCATGTTTGATATTTATGATACATCTTATACCATGGATTTAGAGGATTTCACAACTGCTTGCAAACTCCCGCAGTGGGGTAATATTAATGATCCTCGCAAATCTGAATTTAGAGATTTTCTTGCTAGTATTACTGTGGGAGAATCTAGGGACATAGCACAAGCTACCATAGGGAGCATTCATTTTCCTGCTATACATTATTTTGCTCTCTTTATTGGTAGATGCATTAACGGTAAGGACGAAGCATGTCACATGTGTGTCCCTGATCTTTGTGTCCTCAAGAGTGCTGTGTCAGGTTATAAAGGTTATAACTTGGGGGCAATAGTTGCACGTAGGTTGCAGAATAATAGTAGAAGGGGGATTTATTTGGAGGAATTTATGCAACCCGTGTGGCTAATTTTCTTAATATAGCCCCACGAGAGGGGGATATGATTTTACCTCCTGTTTATTTGGATAAAGAAGCTATGTTCGATCATCATTTTCTTGAGAGGAATGAACAATTCCTCCATTATCGACTAATCTATGACAGACGCAACGTCGTCCCTGTTACTCTTCCTGCTCCCTACCTTTTTGATTATCAGGCAAAAGGAAGATATGTTGTCACCAGGGAAGAAGCAGCTGAATACGAGAGGGGAATGGAGGCAGCTCGCCAACACGCTGCTGCTCAGGAGGCGGTTGCCTCTGCATCTCAGTACAACCCCAGTTTCACTTATGGATATCAGCCAGGCGGTCCTTGGTATTAGACCAACTTAGGCCAAAAGCCTAAGCTTGGGGGAGTACGTATTTCTCACCGACTTTACATTCATGCTCACACACTAGTCGTCGGTGCTCATACTCTTTCATTGTATTATCCATGCTAGTTTAAATTTCTTTTTCTAGTTTTCTTCTTGTGTGTTTGATAAACCTTAAGAAAAACCAAAAAAATTAGTTAGTTTAATTTCCATGCTTGTAGTAGAAATTAAAATGAAAACCCAAAAAGATTTCTAGTTCTTCTTCTTACTTGTTGGGAGCTTTCCCGTGTAAATAGTTTTATTTTCTTTTCTTTCCTTTGGGGGTCGAGAAGACTATATTGAAAATGCTTAGTGGCTCTTATATGCATGATTGTTTATTTAACTTAGAGCCCATATTACTTGTCTTCTCTCTTGAGTTGAATGCTTGCAGATTCCAGCTTAGTCCAATGCACGTGCACTCTTATTATTATACACATCGTTCGGTCGTGCAAGTGAAAGGCAATAATGACGATATATGATGGACTTATTGGGATGAGAAAAGCTGGTATGAACTCGACCTCTCTTGTTTTTGTAAATATGATGAGTTCATCGTTCCTGAGTCAGCTATTATGAAGTAAACATATTTGCAATGACATTTAGAGATTATAGTTGCTTGTGCCATGCTTGATTAGCTATGAGTTATAATGGTTTACCTTGCGTGCCAACATGCTATTAGAATGATTATGATGTGGTATGATGGGATGGTATCCTCCTTTGAATGAATTGAGTGACTCGACTTGGCACATGTTCACGCATGTAGTTGAATCAAATCAACATAGCCTTCATGATATTTATGTTCATGGTGGATTATATCCTACTCATGCTTGTATTCGGTGTGAATTAATTTTAATGCATGTTTATGACTGTTGTCGCTCTCTCAGTTGGTCGCTTCCCAGTCTTTTGCTAGCCTTCACCTGTACTAAGCGGGAATACTGCTTGTGCATCCAAACTCCTTAAACCCCAAAGTTGTTCCATATGAGTCCACTATACCTTCCTATATGCGGTATTTACCTGCCGTTCCAAGTAAATTTGTATGTGCCAAACTCCAAACCTTCAAATGAAATTCTGTTTTGTATGCTCGAGCAGCTCATGTTACAACTAGGGCTGCCTATATCTTCCATGCTAGGTGGGTTATTCTCACGAGGAGTGGACTCCGCTCCTCATTCACGAGAAAGGGCCGGTAACCGGGATGCCCAGTCCCATGATCCAAAAAGATCAAAGCAAATCAAAATAATTAAACAAAACTCCCCCAGGGCTGTTGTATGTTGGAGGCACTCGTTGTTTCGAGCAAGCCATGGATTGATGCTTGTTGGTGGTTGGGGGAGTATAAACCTTTACCATTCTGTTTGGGAACTGCCTATAATGCATGTAGTATGGAAGATACAGCCATCTCATAGTTGTTGCGTTGACAGCGAAAGTATGCCGCTCAAAATGTTATTCAATCTCTATTTTAAAATCGAGCTCTGGCACCTCTACAAATCCCTGCTTCCCTCTGCGAAGGGCCTATCTATTTACTTTTATGTTGAGTCATCACCCTTCTTATTAAAAGCACCCGCTGGAGAGCACACTGTCATTTGCATTCATTACTATTGGTTTATATTGGGTATGACTTGACTGGATCTCTTTTACCATGAATTACAATGTTTAGTCAGTCCTTGATCTTTAAAGGTGCTCTGCATTTATGTTTTGCGGTCTCAGAAAGGGCTAGCGAGATACCATTTTGTTATATCATGTTATGATTATTTTGAGAAAGTGTTGTCATCCGAGTTTTATTATTATGGCTCGCTAGCTGATTATGCTATTGATATGAGTAATTGTGAGACCTAGTGTTATTGTGAGTATGGTTAGTTCATAATATTTGCTGAAACTTGAATGCTGGCTTTTCATGTTACAACAACAAGAGCAAACAGAGTTTGTAAAAGTTTTTCTTTATCACTTTCAGTTTATCAACTGAATTGCTTGAGGACAAGCAAAGGTTTAAGCTTGGGGGAGTTGATACGTCTCCAACGTATCTACTTTTCCAAACACTTTTGCCCTTGTTTTGGACTCTAACTTGCATGATTTGAATGAAACTAACCCGGACTGACGCTGTTTTCAGCAGAACTGCCATGATGTTGTTTTATGTGTAGAAAAGAAAAGTTCTCGGAATGTCCTGAAAATCCACGGAGGCACTTTTTGGAATTAATAAGAATTTTTGGGCGAAAGAATACATCCAGGGGGCCCAGGGCCTGTCCACGAGACAGGGGGCGCCCCCCCCCTGTAGGGCGCGCCCCCTATCTCGTGGGCCCCTGGACCTCCACCGACCTCAACTCCAACTCCATATATTCACGTTCGGGGAGAAAAAATCAGAGAGAAAGTTTCATCACGTTTTACGATACGGAGCCGCCGCCAAGCCCTAATCTCTCTCGGGAGGGCTGATCTGGAGTCCGTTCGGGGCTCCGGAGAGGGGGATTCGTCGCCGTCGTCATCATCAACCATCCTCCATCACCAATTTCATGATGCTCACCGCCGTGCGTGAGTAATTCCATCGTAGGCTTGCTGGACGGTGATGGGTTGGATGAGATTTACCATGTAATCAAGTTAGTTTTGTTAGGGTTTGATCCCTAGTATCCACTATGTTCTGAGATTGATGTTGCTATGACTTTGCTATGCTTAATGCTTGTCACTAGGGCCCGAGTGCCATGATTTCAGATCTGAACCTATTATGTTTTCATGAATATATGTGTGTTCTTGATCCTATCTTGCAAGTCTATAGTCACCTATTATGTGTTATGATCCGACAACCCCGAAGTGACAATAATTGGGATACTTCTCGGTGATGACCGTAGTTTGAGGAGTTCATGTATTCACTATGTTCTAATGCTTTGTTCCGGTTCTCTATTGAAAGGAGGCCTTAATATCCCTTAGTTTCCGCTAGGACCCCGCTGCCACGGGAGGGTAGGACAAAAGATGTCATGCAAGTTCTTTTCCATAAGCACGTATGACTATTTACGGAATACATGCCTACATTACATTGATGAATTGGAGCTAGTTCTATATCACCCTATGTTATAGCTATTACATGAGGAATCGCATCCGGCATAATTATCCATCACTGATCCATTGCCTACGAGCTTTTCATATATTGTACTTCGCTTATTTACTTTTCCGTTGCTACTGTTACAACTACTACAAAAACCCAAAAGCATTTATCTTTACTTTTGCTACCGTTACCATTATTATCATACCGCTTTTGCTACTAAATACTTTGCTGCAGATACTAAGTTATCCAGGTGTGGTTGAATTGACAACTCAACTGCTAATACTCAAGAATATTCTTTGGCTCCCCTTGTGTTGAATCAATAAATTTGGGTTGAATACTTTACCCTCGAAAGCTGTTGCGATCCCCTACACGTGTGGGTTATCAGGGATCACAATGTAATCTTGTCTTCTCTTCTCTTCTTTGGGACCAAGTCCACGGTAAGAGCATGCATCTTAGTGTAGATGAAAATGATGCCTCATGCGATCTTATCTATATGAACATGCTATGCTCATGATATGCTTATGCATGCATGCAATTTGTCGGGGGCCCCCCAATGCTTCATTTCTTTCTCTGTTGCTTAGGGTCTGCGCCTGGCTTTGTACAAGGGGTTACATGCAACATCGGCAAGGCCTGTACAAAAGGTTGGCTATTGGGCAGGGCCCGACAGCCGCGCCTTATGGGTAGAACTTGCGGAGATGATCAATGTTCCATGAGTTTTGCAATTGAATGCCATCTCCGGTCTCCAGACGGACTGCGCCAGGTCTGGTGACTCGTACTACCCGGTAAGGGCCTAACCACTTCGGCTTCAACTTATTTGTACCCTTGGCAGACTGAACATGCCTAAGGACAAGGTCGCATTCCTAAAAACTTCGGGCATGAACCCTGAGGCTGTGATAGCGATGCAGGGCTTGCTAGTAGCATGCAGCACACGTAGCAGCCCGGAGATGGTTCTCCTCAAGTAGCACGGCATTGTCATGTTAGTGTCGTTCTTGCACTACTTCATCGTAGACAAGCACTCGAGGTGACCCGTAAATGAGTTCTGTGGGGATAACTGCTTCCGCCCCATAGACTAGGGAGAAGGGAGTCTTCCCGATAGCTCGATTTGGTGTTGCTCTGAGGGACCAAAGAAGCACCTACAGCTCGTCGAGCCATTGCCTGCCACACTTCTGCATCTTATCGAATGTTCTCATCTTGAGAGTCCTCGCAGCACTTTAGCGTTCACCCTCTCAGCTTGCCCATTGCTCCTTGGATGAGCAATAGAGTCAAACGAGATTCTGCTTCCGAGAGCATGAACGTATTGCATGAAGGCGCGGCTCGTGAATTGGGTGCCATTGTCGGTGATGATTCAGGCGGGAACCCCGAAGCGGCACACTGATACATCTCCAACGTATCTATAATTTTTTATTGTTCCATGCTGTTATATTATCATTCTTGGATGTTTTATAATCATTTTATAGTCATTTTAACGTAGTGCCAAGTGCCATTTGTTGTTTTCTACATGTTTTTTACATCGCAGGAAATCAATACCAAACGAAGTCCAAATGCAGCAAAACTTTTTGGAGATTTTTTTGGACCAAAGTACATCCAGTGGGACGAAGAAGCACCTGGGGGTGCTCCGTGGGGATCACAACCCACCAGGGCGCGCCAGGAGGCCCAGGCGCGCCCTAGTGGGTTGTGCCCACCTCGGGTGCCCCCTGAATCGACTCTTTGCTCTATAAATACCCCAATATTCCAGAAACCCTAGGGGAGTCAACGAAAATCAATTCTAGTCGCCACAGAGTCCAGAACCACCATATCCAATCTAGACACCACCACGGAGGGGTGCATCATGTCCATTGGTGCCTCTCCGATGATGCGTGAGTAGTTCTTTCTAGACCTATCGGTCCGTAGTTAGTAGCTAGATGGCTTCCTCTCTCTCATTTGATTCTCAATACAGTGTTCGGTTGGATATCCATATGATGTAACTCTTTTTGCGGTGTGTTTGTTGGGATCAGATGAACTTTGAGTTTATGATCAGATCTATCTTTTATCCATGAAAGTTATTTGAGTTTCTTTGATCTCTTATATGCATGATTGCTTATAGTCTCGTATTTCTTCTCTGATATTTGGGTTCTGTTTGGCCAACTTGCTCTATTATCTTGCAACGGGAAGAGGTGCTTTGTAGTGGGTTCAATCTTACGGTGCTTGATCCCACTGACAGAAGGGGAACCGACATGTATGTATCGTTGCTACTAAGGATAAAATGATGGGGTCTATTTCTACGTAAATAGATCTTGTCTACATCATGTCATCGTTCTTATTGCATTACTCTGTTTTTTCATGAACTTAATACACTAGATGCATGCTGGATAGCGGTCGATGTGTGGAGTAATAGTAGTAGATGCAGGCAGGAGTCGGTCTACTAATCTTGGACGTGAAACCTATATAATGATCATTGCCTGGATATCATCATGATTATTTGAAGTTCTATCAATTGCGCAACAGTAATTTATTCACCCACTGTTTGCTATTTTTCTCGAGAGAAGCCACTAGTGAAACCTACGGCCCCTAGGTCTCTTTCTCATATTATTTTCCTTTGCGATCTATTTTATTTGCCTTTTATTTTTAGATCTATTAAACCAAAAATACAAAAATACCTTGCTGCAATTTATTTTATTTGGCGTTCAATCTATCAATATTTACAACTCTCTCACGTCCGTTTGCCATCTCTGGCACCGCTACCCGAAAGGGATTGACAACCCCTTTTACACGTCGGGCTGTGAGTATTTGTTATTTGTGTGCAGGTGTTGTTTATGTAGTGTTGCTTGGTTCTCCTACTGGTTCAATATCCTTGGTATCATCACCGAGGTAAATACCTACCGTCGCTGTGTTGCATCATCCCTTCCTCTTTGGGGAAATACCGACGTAGTTCAAGCAGGCATCAAAAGGAATTTCTAGCGCCGTTGGCGGGGAGGATCAAGTCAAGATAGTCTCCCGGCTCCGTGCCAATTTCTGGCGCCATTGCCGGGGAGGATCTTCAACATCTACCAGGTTCCTAATCACAAATCTCATCTCCTCACAATTTACATTATTTGCCATTTGCCTCTCGTTTTCCTCTCCCCCACTTCACAAAAAAAATTCCGTTCTATTTGCCCCTTTTTCGTTCGACATTTTCTTGCCAGATCTGTTTTTGAGTGCAATCTTGTTGCGTAGTCACCATGACTCAAGAGAACACCAAGTTGTGTGATTTCTAAAATACCAACAACAATGATTTTATTGGCACTCCGATTGCTCCTCCCACCACTAGTGCGGAGTCTTGTGATATTAATACTGCCTTGCTGAATCTTGTTATGAAAGATCAATTTTTTGGTACTCCTAATGAGAATGCCGCGTCCCATCTTAACACATTTGTGGAATTATGCGATATGCAAAAGAAAAAAGATGTGGACAATGATGTTGTGAAGATGATATTATTTCCGTTTTCCTTGCACGATTCTGCAAAAAATTGCTTTTCTTCTTTGCCTCACAATAGTATCGATTCTTGGAACAAGTGCAAAGTTGCTTTCATCACCAAGTATTTTTCGCTTGCAAAAACTATTTTCCTTAGAACCCAGATCATGAATTTCAAGCAACTTGAACATGAGCATGTTGCACAATCTTGGGAAAGGATGAAAATGATGCTAAGGAATTGCCCAACTCATGGGTTAAATCTTTGGATGATCATAAAAAAAATTATGCAGGGTTGAACTTTGTTTCTCGTAATCTTTTAGATTCCTCTGCGGGTGGGATTTTTTTGGAAATTACTTTGGGTGAAGCCACCAAATTTCTTGATAATCTCATGGCAAATTATTCACAGTGGCACACCGAAAGAGCTCCTACTAGTAAAAAAGTTAATTCGGTTGAAGAAATTTCTTCTTTGAGTGAAAAAGTTGATGCTCTTATGAAATTGGTTGCTAGTAAAAGTGCTCCTATTGAATTTCAATGATATGCCTTTGTCTACTTTGATTGAGCAAAATAGTGATGCCATAGATGTGAATTTTATCTCTCGCAATAATTTCAATAACAATGCTTATAGAGGTAATTTTAATCCTAGGCCTTTTCCTAGTAATTCCTCTAATAATTATGGTAATTCATTTGGAAATCCTTCTTATAAAAATAATAGGAACACCTCTGATCTTGAGAATAATATTAAAGAATTTATCAACACGCAAAAAGTTTTCAACACTACCATAGAAGAAAAGTTGAATAAGATTGATAAATTCTTATGATGTGGAAAATCTCAAGATGATTTTTTTCCACATCATGAGAAATTCTATCAACACTTATTCTACTTGTTCGATAACCTTGGTCTCATCACTGAGGGAAATACCTACCGTCGCTGTGCTGCATCATCCCTTCCTCTTTGGGGAAATACCAACGTAGTTCAAGCAGGCATCACACACCAATCCTTTCAATAACTTGATAGCTGACTGTGCGGTCACCTTTCTCATGAGCTCCACCTCTGGACACTTTGTGAACTTGTCGATGGCGACGAACAGGAACTCAAAGCCCCCAGTAGCACGGGGGAAGGGGCCCAAGATGTCGAGCCCCCAGACCGAGAAGGGCCATGATAAATGGATCGTCTGGAGAGCTTGGGCAGGCTGATGGATATTCTTGGAGTGGAACTGGCAGGCTTCACATTTGGTGGCCAACTCAACTACATCTTGGAGGGCCGTGGGCCAGTAAAATCCTTGCTGGAAGGTTTTTTTAACTAGGGCCCTCGATCCAGTGTGTGAGCCGCACAGACCCTTGTGTATCTCTGCCACCAGTTCCTTTCCTTCTTCCCGGTGGAATGCACTTCAATTTCACACCATTGGGCCTTCTTCAGTACATCGTGTCGTCAATGAACTGATACATACTGGCCCTTCGGGCTACTCTTTCAACTTCTTCTTGCTCTTCGGGAAGTTCTCCAGTTTGGAGGAAATGGACTATGTGTCGTGCCCAAGTTGGAGCCTAAGGCTCGGCAATGAGGACCAGCGGCACCTCCTCATTCATGGGAGCGCATTCGTCGACCGCAGGGACCGGTGGTCTGGTGGGAGGGTGCAGCTCAACGATCGAATGGGCGCTACTAGGGAAAAGCCTATACACAGAATCTTAGCAGCAGCGCGGCTCAAAAAGGAGCGCTGCTGCTAATTAGTAGTAGCGCGTGTGCGGGAAACTCGTTGCTGATAAGTTTTTTGCAGTAGCGCGCTCGATGTAAACCGCGCTGCTACAAATATCGACCGGCGGTGTTCACCTACCTCCATTTAGCAGTAGCGCAGTGGCGCAAACCGTGGTACTGCTATGGTTGTAGTAGTAGCGCGCTTTTTCTGAGATCGCTGCTGCTAAATTTCAAATTGGCACACTTTTTTGTCCCTGTTAGCAGTAGCGCCATCGCCCAAAGCGCGCTGCTGCTAATTCCTTAGTAGCAGCGCGTTTTAGCTCCCGCGCTACTGCTAACCCGCACCAACCCACCACCTTTTCCCCACCCGTCCCTCCCCTCCCCCACCTCTCTTCCCTTCCCCCTACCTCCCCCACATGCTCCCACTCTCACTATTCTTCTTCCTCAATACTTCTCCCCCATTACTCTCTCTCTTCTATCCACCTTTCTCTCTCTTCATTACTCCTACCTAGCTACACCTCCATTAATGCATCTCATTTCTCCTTTTCCTTTCCCCTCCACTAGTTGAAGTTGTCTCCTCCCAAATTAGGTAGCTAGGTAGATGTAGGATTTAGTTAAGTGACCTATTTGCCCCCTAACTAGATCTATCTTTGTCAAGAAGAGCTTTGTGCACTTTTGATCTCCCTACAACATCATCTCCACCGTGTGCTCGATCTCGATCGAGATAGAGGTGATGAAAATTTCATGCTTTTGCAAAATGGAAATATGTTTATGTGTGTGTGATATGTTTGTGGAAATTGTGTGTGTGGCATGAGTTGACGCCAAATTGTGCTTTTGAGTTGCCTATGTTTTGCCGAAATGTCGATTTATTTCCGTTTCGGCGAATTCCGAGCAAACTCTAGATCCATATATGTCCTATTTTTAGGGAAGGTCATGCCAATTTTTTATGCCTTTGATGCATGCATGCATTTTCATAATCAATTTGTTTATTATTACCATGCAGAGTTGACGATGGTCAGTGGAACGATGGTTGCAGTCGGCGGTGCAGAACATGAAAGAAAATAACCGGACAGAGGTTTTATGTCCGTGTCAAAAATGCAAAGGAATAGTTTGGCTTGACCCCCATGACGATGGTCGTGTCGAAGCGCACCTGCTCATGACTGGTTTCATGGATGGCTATACTCGGTGGATAATTGAAGATGAGGATGACGATGTTGAGGATGCCGATAGGGCAGGCAATGATGACACGGGGCAAGACGAAGAGATGATCGATAATGGCGGCGGGGAAGAGGCCGGACATGGCGGCGGAGAAGGGGCCGGACATGGCGGAGGAGAAGGGGCCAGACATGGCGGCGGAGAGAATGACATGGACTCCACGCAGCAGAGTTCGTCGGTACTAAGTTCAATTGTGCGGGACCCTCATGTTCAAGCATTGCTTCACAAGGATACGAGTACTGAGAGAGCTGCTTCTAGAGAGGAGGCTAAGCTGGAGCAACTGGTGGTAGACTCGAACACTCCATTGTATGATGGTTGCAATCCTGAGGTGACCCGCTTGAGTTTCACGCTCCAACTCCTAAAGACGAAGGCTAAAAACAAATGGACCGACACTAGCCTCGATGAGCATCTCAAGTACCTAAAGGATGTTCTTCCCGTGGGTAATCTATGTCCTACTAGTGTTGATGAGGCCAAGAAGATCGTGTGCCATCTTGATCTGCCACACGTTAGATACCATGCATGCATCAACGATTGCATAATTTATCGGAAGGAGCACGCGGAAAAAACAAGCTGTCCGGTGTGCAATGCTTCTCGATACAAGAAGGCCGGGAAGAAATGTCCCCAGAAAGTTGTATGGTACTTACCAATCACTCCCTGTCTCCAGAGGTATTTTGTAGATCCCAAGGAAGCTAAGCTAATGCGCTGGCACGCGGAGAGGAAGAAGCCCGATGATAGAGATGATCCGAAGCTGAGACACGTGAAGGATGGAAGCCAGTGGAGAGCGTTGAACAACTTCTATCGGTATTTTGAATGTGATGCAAGGAACATCGTGCTCGGCGCGTGTACCGATGGCATGAATCCGTTTGGCAACCAGAACACCAACCATAGCACATGGCCCGTGTTTGTATGGATGTACAACCGCCCCCCTGGTTGTGCATGAAATCGAAGTACATTCACATGAGCATGCTTATTCAAGGGCCAAAACAACCATGAAATAATATTAATTTGTATCTGGGGCTACTTCAAGAGGAGTTAGACACGTTATGGAAAACACCGGCCAAGACATGGGACGCCAGCAAAGGTGAGTATTTCAACATGAGAGCCGCGCTTTCTGTGGGCTTACCTCAAGCCTCCAAGACATTTGCTGTTTATTTTATACTTGAATAAAAATTGCAGTGGGGTGTTTACCCTACTGTTTATAGTCAAAAAAAACATGAGAGCCACGCTGATCACGACAGTGCAGGACAATCTCGGTTACGGATATGTGGCAGGCCAGGTGTGCCATGTATTGCGGATGCAGGCGGTGCATGGATGATACGACGTCTCAGCAGCTAACGTCAAGGAAAGATGGCGGGTCTGGGAAAATCGTGTACATGGGGCATCGAAGATGGCTTGAACAGGATGACCCGTGGAGAAACCGTGGAGATCTATTCAATGGTCACGCTGAGCATCGAGGACCTCCACGTAAGCGGAGCGGTGCCGAAATCGATGAGCTGTTGAAAAATTGGAAGGAGTGCCCCGTGCCGGGAAAGACGATGAGAAAGGCGCCGGAGCCGCTGCTGAAGGTATGGAAGACGAGGTCTGTGTTCTAGGACTTGGAGTACTGGCACAAACTCGATACACCTCATTGCCTTGATCAAATGCATATCTGTAAGAATGTCCTTGAGAGCTTGCTCGCAACACTGATGAACATGCCGGATAAGACCAAGGATGGGCCGAAGGAAAGAAAAGACTTGCAAGATTTGAAAATCAGGGAAGATCTACACATGCCGCCCCGTAAAATGTCAGACGAGACAGAGACGGAGACAGAGGCATGGGAGAAGAAGGGCAAGAAAATAAACAAAGAGGATTATTGCCCCCTGAGGGAGTCCTGGACTAGGGGGTGTCCGGATAGCCGAACTATCATTATCGGCCGGACTCCAAGACTATGAAGATGCAAGATTGAAGACTTCGTCCCGTGTCCAGATGGGACTTTCCTTGGCGTGGAAGGCAAGCTTGGCAATACGGATATGTAGATCTCCTACCATCGTAACCGACTCTGTGTAACCCTAGCCCTCTCCGGTGTCTATATAAACTGGACGGTTTTAGTCCGTAGGACAACAACCATTACAACAATCATACCATAGGCTAGCTTCTAGGGTTTAGCCTCCTTGATCTCGTGGTAGATCCACTCTTGTACTACCCATATCATCAATATCAATGAAGCAAGAGTAGGGTTTTACCTCCACCGAGAGGGCCCGAACCTGGGTAAAAACATCGTGTCCCTTGTCTCCTGTTACCATCCGCCTAGACGCACAGTTCGGGACCCCCTACCCGAGATCCGCCGGTTTTGACACCGACATTGGTGCTTTCATTGAGAGTTCCTCTGTGTCGTCACTAATAGGCTTGATAGCTCCTTCGATCATCAACAACGACGCAATCCAGGGTGAGACCTTTCTCCCCGGACAGATCTTCGTATTCAGCGGCTTTGCACTGCGGGCCAATTCGCTTGGCCATCTGGAGCAGATCGAAAGTTACGCCCCTGGCCATTAGGTCAGATTTGGAAGTCTAAACTTCACGGCTGACATCCGCGGAGACTTAATCTTCGACGGATCCGAGCCACAGCCGAGCGCGCCACACTGTCATGATGGGCATGATTTAGCTCTACTGCCGGACAGTACCCTGGAGGCTGCACATGAGTCCGCTCCGACACATAATTCGGAGCCGACAGCGCAGATCGAGGATGGGTGGCTAGACACCGCCTCAAGGGCTGCAACCCCTACGGCGATGGAGCCGAATACTGACCTTGTCCCTTGTGAAGCTCGTGACTCCGAGGTACCGGACTCCTCGCCGGACTCCGAACCTCCTGCGCCCCTACCAATCAAATCCAACTGAGCGCCGATCATGGAGTTCACCGCCGCGGACATCTTTGAGCACTCGCCTTTCGGCGATATTCTGAATTCGCTAAAGTATCTCTCGTTGTTAGGAGAGCCCTGGCCGAACTGCGGTCAGGACGGTTGGGATGCGGACGACGAAGAAATTCAAAGCCCACCCACCACCCACTTTGTAGCCACTGTCGACGATCTAACCGACATGCTAGAGTACGACTCCGAAGACATCGACGGTATGGACGACGATGCCGGAGACGACCAAGAACCAGCGCCTACGGGGCACTGGAAGACCACCCCATCATACAACATATACATGGTGGACATCCCAAAGGATTGGAATGGCGAGGATGCAGCGGAGGAAGGCTCCTCCAAGAAACAGCCCAAGCGCCAGCGTCAGCGGCGCCGCTCTAAATCCCGCCACAGCAAGAATGGAGATTCCAACACCGGAGATAATAACACCCCAGAGAGTGCCGAAGACAACCCCCTCCAACAGGATTCAGCACAGGAGGACGGAGAAGCCAGCCCTCACGAGAGAGCGGCAGACGAAGAGGTAGAGGACGATAATTACATGCCTCCCTCCGGAGACGAGGCCAGCCTCAACGACGACGAATTCGTCGTGCCCAAGGATCCCGTCGAACAAGAGCGTTTCAAATGCAGGCTAATAGCCACGGCGAACAGCCTAAAGAAAAAGCAGCAATAGCTTAGAGCTGATCAAGATCTACTAGCCGACAGATGGACTGAAGTCCTCGCGGCCGAAGAGCATGAACTCGAACGCCCCTCCAAAAGCTACCCCAAACGCAAGTTGCTCCCCCGTTTAGAGGAGGAGGCATATAAACCTTCATCACCAGCGCACAATACGGCAGACCGACCACCTCGTGGCCGCGACAGAGAGGCCTCTAGACCCTCCACCAGAACCGTACCCCGGCACCGCTCGAAAAGTACGAAGCCACGGGGGAATGCGCCAGACTTGCGAGACATATTGGAGGACAAGGCAAGACAATCAAGATCGATCTACGGATCACATGGGCGCCCCACGATGCGCGACGACTACCGTCGCGCCGGATACAGCAACTCCGGCCGGGCCGAACACAGTAGACAAAGCTCGCTTGAGCTACGTCGTGATATAGCCCAATATAGAGGCGCCGCACACCCACTATGCTTCACAGATGAAGTAATGGATCATCAAATCCCTGAAGGATTTAAACCCGTGAACATTGAATCCTACGATGGCACAACAGACCCCGCAGTTTGGATCGAAGACTATCTCCTTCATATCTACATGGCCCGCGGTGACGATCTTCACGCCATCAAATATCTCCCACTCAAGCTTAAATGACCAGCTCGGCATTGGCTTAACAGCTTGCCAGCAGAGTCAATTGGGTGTTGGGAGGACCTGGAAGCCGCATTCCTTGACAACTTCCAGGTCACGTATGTGCGACCACCAGACGCCGATGACCTAAGCCACATAATTCAGCAGCCAGACGAATCGGCCAGACAGTTCTAGACACGGTTCTTAACAAAGAAAAATCAAATCGTCGACTGTCCGGACGCAGAGGCTCTCGCAGCCTTCAAACATAACATCCGCGACGAGTGGCTGGCCCGGCACCTAGGACAGGAAAAGCCGAAATCCATGGCAGCCCTCACATCACTCATGACCCGCTTCTACACGGGAGAGGACAGCTGGCTAGCCCGCAGTAACAACCTCAGCAAAAAATTTGGCAGTCCGGATAACAAGGACCACAATGGCAAGTCGCGTCACAACAAAAACAAACGCCACATTAACAGTGACAACACTAAGGATACGGCAGTCAACGCTGGATTCAGAGGCTCCAAACCCGGTCAGCGGAAAAAGCCATTCAAAAGAACTACTCCGGGCCCGTCCAATTTGGACCGAATACTCGACCGATCATGCCAGATACACGGCACCCCCGAAAAGCCAGCCAATCACACCAACAGGGATTGTTGGGTATTCAAGCAGGCAGGCAAGTTAATCGCCAAAAACAATGACAAGGGGCTGCATAGCGATGACGAGGAAGAGACCCGTCTGCCGAACAATAGAGGACAGAAGGGTTTCCCCCACAAGTGCGGATGGTAAACATGATATACGCAACCCACATACCCAAGAGGGAGTGGAAGCGTGCACTTAGGGACGTATATGCGATGGAGCCAGTCGCCCCGAAGTTCAACCCATGGTCCTCCTGCCTGATCACCTTTGATCGAAGGGACCACCCCACCAGTATCCGCCATGGCGGATTCGCCGCATTGGTTTTAGACCCAATCGTCGATGGATTTCACCTCACCAGAGTCCTGATGGACGGCGGCAGCAGCCTGAACCTGCTCTATCAGGATACAGTGCGCAAGATGGGCATAGACCCCTCAAGGATAAAACCTACAAAGACGGCCTTCAAAGGCGTCATACCAGGTGTAGAGGCCAATTGTACAGGCTCAGTCACACTGGAAGTGGTCTTCGGATCCCCGGATAACTTCCGAAGCGAGGAGTTAATCTTCGACATAGTCCGTTCCGCAGCGGCTATCACGCTCTGCTCGGATGGACCGCATTTGCAAAGTTCAACGCGGTGCCGCCGCATTACGCATACCTCAAGCTCAAGATGCCAAGCCCTCAAGGAGTCATCACGGTCAATGGAAACACTGAACGCTCCCTCCGAACGGAGGAACACACAGCGGCTCTCGCGGCAGAAGTACAGAGCAGCCTCTTAAGGCAATTTTCGAGTCCGGCCGTCAAGCGACCGGACACGGCCAAACGCGCCCGGAGTATCCTACAACAAGACCACCTGGCACGTTCCGAGCACGCGTAGCAATGCGGCCCCAACCCTAGCCCCTGCCAAATTGCAAGACTGGTCCTTCGCGTACATCATTACGCCCTGGAGATACCATGGGCATAGGGGGAGGGGCATGGCCACCACAGGCCCAGAATGCGGCTTAACCGCACCAGGGGCTCCCAAGTGTGTGACTATTTTTATTTTTCTCTCTTTTTTTATGCACAGGAGTCCGTTCACCAGAGGCCCTGTCCGGCAGTAGACCTGCCGAACTCACGATGCAATAGCCAGGGGAGGAGAAAGGCTACGACGAGTATTCAGGTGGTCTCCATTATGAGCATTATTGCTTACCGCACTATTTGTATCGCTCTGCATTCATCGCAGAATTCCTTGAATAAACAATGCATCGCTTTTTGCTTACAATTGCATTTCTTTCTTATATATGTTCATTTATGACATGCTGCATCCGTACACTATGGTACGGCTAAACACACCAGGGGCTTAAGTTCCCCACATTATGGCGTGATAAGTCTGAACACTTTCACAAGTGCGGCACCCCGAACTTATAGCATTATATGCATCGGCTCCGAATCATGTCTTGGGTCAATAGTTGGGTTTGCCCAGCTCCCATGTTTTGGTGCCTTACGTTCTGTTGTATCGGCTAAGGTAGCACTGGGAGAACCACTGCGATTGCGCCCCGGTTGAGCTGGGCGAGCGCCTCAGTGGAGAAAGCTAAGGGCCTGTTTGGTTCCAATAAGTCACCCGACTTATAAGTCAGGTGACTTAAAACCAGTGACTTATAAGTCACGTCTGTTTGGTTGTCACCTGACTTATAAGTCACCTGACACACCTTCCCGCACCAATCAACATCATGCAGGTGGTGGGACCCACGCAAAAGGGGGTGACTTATAAGTTTTAAGTTGGGGTGGAGCAACTTATGACTTATAAGTTGGGGTGACTTATAAGTCGGGTCTGTTTGGCAAAATAAGTCACTTTTTTCACTTTTCGACTTATAAGTTGGTGACTTATTTGGAACCAAACAGGGCCTAAAACTGACCGTCATGATAAGGCGAGAGCTGGTCGCTGTTCGAGAGGTCTTTTCGAGTCCCTAAAGACTTATGCCGCTTAGAGTGAGGAACCGGCTTTGTCCGGCCCAGGCGTGGATAGCGCCCCGAACTCGGTCTTCCGAACACTAGGGGCTTCGCCGAAATTTAAAATTATAGAATTCTATGGCTAAGTGAGAGTGTTCAAGCATTATAAGTCCGGTTGCCTCGTTCATTGTGTTGAGCGCCTCCCTAGATGGACCCAGCAATGGGAACAAGAGCGCACAAGTTTATCCCGAACACCCCAGCACTCGTGGCATGGGGGTTGAAGCCAACGACTTGCCAGCTCCCAGATTTGATAAACGGCCGCACAGAAGGTAACATTTTACATTAATAAGCGTTGCTTAGCGCATATGAACACAGTTTTCAGCACACAGGATAACACAATGCGGGTCTACTCAAATATTACATCTTTGGAGCACTCATCCGCAATCATGCGGGCACCCTTCAAGACACTCTTATAATACATTTCGGGCATGCGATACTCTTTGCCCGCCGGTGGCGCATCCGTCAGAAGCTTCTCAGCGTCCATCCTGCCCCAGTGCACTTTTGCACGGGCAAGGGCCCAACGGGCACCTTCAATGCAGGCGGAGTGCTTGACGACTTCCACCCAAGGATACGCATCCACCAGCCGCCGCACCAGGCCAAAGTAGCTCCCAGGCATGGCCTCCTTGGGCCACAGCCGAACTATGAGGCCCTTCATGGCCTGTTCGGCTACCTTGTGGAGCTCGACCAGCTGCTTCAGCTGGTCGCTAAGGGGCACCGAATGTCCGGCCTCAGCGTACTGAGACCAGAAGACCTTCTCCATCGCGCTCCCCTCTTTGGCCCGGTAGAAAGCGGCAGCATCGGACACACTGTGAGGCAGATCTGCGAACGCTCCTGGAGAGCTCCGAATTCGGGTAAGTAATAGGTAATTCACATTCACATGCTTTCTTTGCATGAAAAATGCCTTACCCGCCGCTATTTTCTTCACCGCCTCGATTTCCTGGAGGGCCTTGTGGGCTTCGGCCTTAGCGGCTTTGGCACTCTCAAGAGCTGATGCAAGCTCGGACTCTCGAGTCTTTGAGTCGCGCTCCAAACTCTCATGTTTTTCCACGAGAGCCTGGAGCTCTTGCTGCACCTCCGCCACCCGCGCCTCCTGCTTCTCTCGCTCGGCTCGTTCCGCGGCTGCATTGCATTCGGCCGTGGACACGGCCTCCTTCAGGGTCGCCACCTCGTTCGTGGCCCCTGAAGTACCCACGTTATCCTTGTTATTTCCCTTGCAACCAAAATCCTTTTCTGTAAGGTACAAATTTAATACGGTGTTACTCACCTTCCTTGTCCTCGAGCTGCTTCTTGGCACGGCCGAGCTCGCTCTCGGACCGCTCGAGGTTCTGCTTCAAAGCATCGACCTCCGCAGTTAGTGCAGCAGAGGTCAGCAACGCAGCCTGCAATCCCATATTGACATATTTTAAGAACTCTTGCGTATATCTTTTTAAGATCCTCAGTCCGGTTTTTCTTTCCGAACACCGAACAGAGCATCAGGGGCTACTGTCTATGCGGTATTATATTACATGTCTTAAAATTCTTACCTCAAAGCCTGTTAGAAGGCTGCTGCAGGCTTCGGTCAGCCCGCTCTTGGCGAGCTGAACCTTCTGAATCACCGCACTCATGACAGTGTGGTGTTCTTCTTCGATGGAAGCGCTGTTGAGCGCCTCCAGCAAGTTATCCGGCACCTCCGGTTGGACAGAGGCCGCCGGTGTCACAGTCTTGCCCTTCTTACGAAGGGGCCGCCTACCGAACTCCGGAACCACTGCGGGTTCCGGTGCGGAGTCCGGTGCAAAGTCTGGGAGGTTGCCTTGTGGCACCTCCGGAGCCTCCTCCTCCTGGTGGGTCCCCTCCTGGGATCCCACCTCGGCGTTGTTAGCGTCACGAGGAGTGCAGGCGGTCAGAAGGGAATCCATATCCGACGTGCCCAAGGACCCGCTCGACGAAGCGGGAAGATCATCCTTGGCCGGACTACAGGTTGTATGCGGCATTAGAAAGACATCGCGTGGCAAAAAGAAAAATTATAAATCATTCAGGAATCCGGATACTTACGATCTTGCCAGGGGCTTGGCCCTTGAGGGCCACTCCTCGTCGCCGTCGCCGGCGTTGGCGGAGCAGTCCGGAGGAAGGATCCTTCCCTTCTTGGACCCTTCGGCCTCCCTCGCTGGGGAAGCCTCCCTCTTCTTCTCTCCTCCCTCTTGGGGAGAGGCCTCTTTCTCCTCCTCGTTTTCAGGGGAGGAGTCCGCCTCAGAGTCATCGGATGATGAGTCTGATACCACCAGGCGTCAGGAACTCGTTCGGGTCCCCGTGGCCTTCTTCTTGGCCTTCTTCTCCGGTACCACGTAAAGTGCCGAGACCAGCAGCCCTGTTAAACGGGCATCCGCTGGGTCTTCTGGAAGGGAATCCGGACAGTTAACCTGTCCGGATGTCTTCTGCCAGTCCTGTTAAAGGCATTGGGAGTTTAGATCCCGCATAGAGTCAAACTATGAAAGGCGAATGTCCCATAAAGGATAACGTAGCTTACCTCGCCAGCTGGACGCTGCGAGCTGAATCCGCGATCTTCGGTAGAGGATGCGGGAGCTTCGGCGCCCTTGAACATTACCCTCCACGCCTCTTTGTATGTATTGTCGAAGAGGCCGCTCAAAGTCTGGTGCTGTGGCGAATCAAACTCCCACAAATTGAAGTCCCGTTGCTGGCAGGGGAGAATCCGGCGGACGAGCATGACCTGGATCACGTTGACAAGCTTGAGCTTCTTGTTCACCAGGGTCTGGAGAGAGGACTGGAGTCCAGTCAGCTCCTCCGAACTACCCCAAAGCAAGCCCTTCTCTTTCCAGGAGGTGAGCTGCATGGGGATGCCAGATCTGAATTCGGGGGCCGCTACCCATTTAGGGTCACACGGCTCCACCCCGATTGCCACCCTTTGATGGACTCCACGAAGGCGCCCTCAAGCCAGGTGACGTTGGGCATTTTGCCCACCATGGCGCCTCCGCACTCCGCTTGGCTGCCCTTCACAACCTTCGGCTTGACATTGAAGGTCTTTAGCCACAAGCTGAAGTGGGGCTGGATGCAGAGGAAGGCCTCACATACGATGATGAACACCGTGATATTGAGGATGAAATTTGGAGCCAGATCATGGAAGTCCAGGCCGTAGTAATACATGAGCCCCCGGACGAAGGGGTGGAGTGGAAAGCCCAGTCCGTGGAGGAAGTGGGGAAGGAATACGACCCTCTCATGGGGCCTGGGGGTGGGGATGAGCTGCCCCTCGTCGGGCAGCCGGTGCACAATGTCGCTGGACAAGTATCCAGCGTTGCGTAGTTTCTCGTTGTGCCCCTCCGTTTACGGAGGAGGCCATCCACTTGCCTCCCGCTCCAGACATGGCTGGAGAAGGTTGAGGTGAGAAGTGCGGACTTGGGCGTTGGAGCTCGAGTGCACGGAGAGGGATAAGCAAAGGAGGAAGAAGGCGTAGGTAAAAGAGCTGGATCCTTATCCCCTTATATATGGGCGGACGAAACTATACATCCCCACCAGCCTGGTAAAACTCACTTATCTCCCAAGCGCCACAATCAATGGCGTAGTTGGGTTACCCATGTCTGTATTGATGGGAATCCCGGAATAAGGGGAACACGATCTCTGCTTCGACAAGATGTGTCAAGGAAACCGCTTCGCTAAATGCGCTGAGGTGGTATAATAAAAATGATTCAAGTAAAGGCTTGGTAGTGGTGTGACGTCACGCCACAAAATACGTCAGCAGATTGAACTTGTGTACATATTATTCTCTCTCCGGTGGTATGTGGAATTTATTTTGCAGAGCCGGACACTATCCCTGTGTTCACAATCTTCTATGGATTATTCGGAAGAGGAACCCGCCTTGCAATGCCGAAGACAATATGCGCGCCGGACACGTCGTCATTGAAGCCTGGTTCAGGGGCTACTGAGGGAGTCCTAGACTAGGGGGTGTCCGGATAGCCGAACTATCATTATCGGCCGGACTCCAAGACTATGAAGATGCAAGATTGAAGACTTCGTCCCGTGTCCGGATGGGACTTTCCTTGGCGTGGAAGGCAAGCTTGGCAATACGGATATGTAGATCTCCTACCATTGTAACCGACTCTGTGTAACCCTAGCCCTCTCCGGTGTCTATATAAACCAGAGGGTTTTAGTCCGTAGGACAACAACCATTACAACAATCATACCATAGGCTAGCTTCTAGGGTTTAGCCTCCTTGATCTCGTGGTAGATCCACTCTTGTACTACCCATATCATCAATATCAATCAAGCAGGAGTAGGGTTTTACCTCCATCGAGAGGGCCCGAACCTGGGTAAAAACATCGTGTCCCTTATCTCCTGTTACCATCCGCCTAGACGCACAGTTCGGGACCCCCTACCCGAGATCCGCCGGTTTTGACACCGACATTGGTACTTTAATTGAGAGTTCCTCTGTGCTATCGCAATCAGGAAGGATGTCTCATCCCGTCTTTAAAGATGGTACCATTGCCAAAGGAGCTTTGGCCACCGGCCAAACTATCCGGCTAGGTGGTTTTCTTATGACCGCCTGTTCGGCCGCCGCGCTGACAATGACCTCTCGGGTCATCAAAAGCGATCTTCACGTCAACTCAGAATTCGTCGAGCAGCTAGATCCGATGGAGCTCTCCTCCGTAAACGAGCTCTTGGATCGCATCGCCGCCCTGGGAGTCGCTACAGACTACGATCAGATTGGGCTTAAAACCAATCCGAGAGAGATCAACTCTCCCCAGGCTACCCACCATGTTGCTGTGGTAGAGGAACAGTGCGGCGACTCTTCTTCTATATTAAAGACCAGTTATGTCCGGATTCCTGATCCCTCCATGCCGGATTCTTGCGGAGGGACGTACAACAATGAAGCACTGAACCTAAAGTCAGGCAGCAGACCAGATTCGTTGGACAACATCCAGCAATCCAAGCTTCCAATTTCGGAAACTTTTCGGCCCTTGAGCCTCATATTGGGCGGGGATTCGAATTTAATTCCACCCGCCCACCCAAACACAAGCGACCTATCTCAAATCCGGCAAGAGCTCGCTGAAATAGTACATCATTACTGGGCCAGATTCCTCCTGGTTATGGACAGGATAAAGGACTGCCGTGAGGAAAGCGCAATCTCAATTTTCTGCAACAATTGCACGGATAAGGGAATCATGAACGCCATAAGTCGTCGCGAAATTACACGCTTCGACGACCTGGCGTCCATAGTATGAAAGTATTGTGCGATGGAGAGTACATGGAAAACCAAAACCATGTTTTGGGACAATCCGGCTCCGAACACAACCCTAGCCCGAAATAAAAGGGTGCATCATGCTCAGGCACCTGGGATAAAAACCAAAAAGCAAAAAACCCCTAAAGGGCACGGAACCGTACTGGAGGGATGGCTCAGCGGACCCTGTAAAATCCATAGTACAGAGGGTGCCACCCACAACAGATAGCCTTCGAGCATGTTGGATACTACGGTAGGTGGCCAAAAGTGGCGAAGAGCTTCTAGCCCCAGAGAATCAGCCCAGCAGTACTAGTACGGTATTAACAGTCTTTGAGACTTTCGCATCAAACGAACACTCCGCAGCCTCGCCGAAGTCTACCAAGTAGCAACAATAAATCCATGGAGCGACACGGCTATTACCTTCAACGCCAGCGACGAACCTAAATTCCGAATAGCCCGAGCACCAGCCGCATTGGTCCTCAGTCCAATAGTGGACGGCTTTCGTCTTACTAAGGTACTCGTGGATGGCGGCAGCGGATTAAACCTCATCTACGAGGAAACCCTTCGAAAAATGGAAATAGACTGGAGCCGCATTGAGCAAAGCAGCACAACCTTTAGAGGAATAATCCCTAGTCGGGAAGCACCCTACAGAGGAAAAATTACATTGGATGTGGTGTTCGGCTCGCTGGACAATTACAGGTCCGTGGAGGTCACGTTCCAAGTGGCCCCGTTCAGCAGCGGATATCACGCTTTATTAGGGCGAGAGGCATTCACAATTTTTCAAGCTATACCCCATTACGGGTACATGAAGCTTAAAATGCCCGGGCCCAATGGAATCATCACTCTTGTCAGTGACCCGGACATAGCACTCCGCGCCGAAAATAAGACAGCCGCACTAGCCCTAGAGGCACTATCCGAAGCCCTAGCGGCAGAGGAACTCACTGCGCTGCGCTCCATGGTGAGCAGGGACGATGTGATACTCGACAAGAGATCCAAGTCCACCTCTTTTAAGCCAGCGGACGAAATAGTCAAATTCCAAGTCCATCCAACGGACCCCACAAAGACGGCCTCCATTGGGGCACAATTAAACCCTGATGTAGACGCCGCACTACGAGATTTCCTTCAGGAAAATTGGGACATCTTTGCCTGGCACCCTTCAGACATGCCAGGAATCCCACGCAGGTTGGCAGAACACAGCCTAAATATCCTATAAGGATTCAAGCCAGTCAAACAGGCTCTTCGGCGATTTTCCGAACCCAAAAGACAGGCAATGGGAGAGGAGCTAGCCAAACTATTAGAAGCCGGATTCATCAGAGACATAAAACATCCGGATTGGCTAGCAAACCTGGTAATGGTACCAAAGAAGGACAAATCCTGGCGCCTGTGCATCGATTTTAAAGACCTTAACAAGGCTTGTCCAAAGGATCCTTTCCCCCTTCCCCGCATTGATCAAATCATCGATGCTACCACAGGGCACGATTCATTGTGCTTCCTCGACGCATACTCCGGCTACCATCAAATCAAGATGGCGGAGACAGACCAAGCCGCAACGGCATTCATCACTCCATACGGACCATTCTGCTTCAACACAATGCCCTTCGGGATTAAAAACACTGGCGCAACATACCAGCGCATGATTCAGACATGTCTGGCAACCCAGATCGGCAAAACAGTGGAGGCATACGTAGACGATGTGGTCGTCAAGACCAAACATGTCAAAACTCTAGTAGACAATTTGAGGCTCACGTTCGACAACCTCCGAGCATATGACATTAAGCTCAACCAGGAAAAATGCGTTTTCGGCGTACCAGCCGGAAAGCTCTTGGGCTTCATTGTATCCGGTAGAGGAATTGAAGCAAACCCAGCCAAGATCCGAGCTCTGTCACAGTTGGATATCCCAAAAGACCTCAAACAAATACAAAAATTGACTGGATGCGTGGCGGCTCTAAGCCGCTTCATCTCCCGCTTGGGAGAAAAGGCATTACCCCTTTATCGCCTCCTCCGGCGCACCGAACACTTCGAATGGACGGATGCTGCCACGGCCAGACTCGAAGAAATAAAGGCCATATTGGCAACAAATCCGGTCCTGGCCGCGCCCAACCTGGGCGAGCCAATGTTATTATATATCGCGGCAACGCATCAAATTGTAAGCGTGGTGCTCATCGTCGAACGAGAAACGGAAGGGCACAAATTCCCTCTTCAAAACCAGTGTACTACGTATCCACTGTCCTAACTCCATGCAAGTCCCGGTATCCACATTATCAAAAGATAGCGTACGCGGTGTTCATGGCATCCCGGAAGCTGCGACACTACTTTCAAGAGTGTTCGATAACAGTAGCCTCCAAAGTACCTCTTAACGACAGTATAAACAACCGCGACGCGACAGGCAGGATTGCAAAATGGGCCATTGAGATCCTACCATTCGACATAACCTACAAACCACGGCGAGCTATAAAGTCGCAAGTTTTGGCAGACTTCATCGCTGAATGGACCGAAGCCGAACTCCCTAAAGAGTACGGCGCATACTCCAATTGGATCATGCACTTTGACAGCTCCAAAATGTTGGCCGGCCTGGGGGCTGGCATCGTCTTGACGTCCCCAACTGGAGACACAGTCCAATACGTACTCCAGATAATGTACACGGACTCCAACAATGCAGCCGAATACGAGGCCCTTCTGCACGGTCTCCGGATGGCAATCTCCATGGGCATTCAACGCCTAGAGGTCCGCGGGGACTCAAACCTCGCAATATCCCAAATAAATGGAGACTTTGAGGCCAAGGATCCGAAAATGGCAGCCTACCATAACGTCGTCTTAAAAATGTCAGCTCGGTTCGAGGGACTCGAGTTCCACCATGTGGCCCGAGATAATAACCAGGCGGCCGACGTGTTGGCACGCATCGGCGCAAAGCGCGACGCCATCCCTCCCAACATCTTCCTGGAGAGGCTTTTCAAGCCATCCGTATTATGGGATGGGGAGTCCGGAAACAACAACCCGGAACCAACCGCACCGCCCAACACCGAACACTCTGACACAATCGATGGCTCTGCCAATGAAATAACACCTTCAGCCCACGAAATAATGGCAGTCATTGCCCCGTGGACGGAACCATTCCTAGCCTATCTAATCAGGCAGGAACTTCCCGAAGACCAAAATGAGGCCCGCTGCATAGTACGGCGATCTAAAGCCTACAAGGTCCATGAGGGAGACCTTTATAAGAAAAGCACAACCAGAGTCCTTCAAATGTGCATCTCCGAAGAGGAAGGGCGAAATCTTCTGGCTGAAATCCACGCCGGACTCGGCGGGCACCACACCGCAGCCCGGGCCCTTGTAGGCAAGGCCTTCCATATAGGATTTTATTGGCCGACGTCCCGGCCAGACGCTCAGGACTTAGTCCAACGATGCGTCGGTTGCCAGCTCTTTGCTAATCAAAGCCACATGCCACCCACCGCCCTCAAAACTATACCCATCACCTGGCCGTTCGCGGTCTGGGGGCTTGACATGGTTGGACCCCTTAAAGGGGGAACCCACAAGCAAAAATACCTATTGGTCATGGTGGACAAATTCACCAAATGGATAGAGGCCAAGCCAGTTAAAACGGCCGAATCCGGACCGGTGATAGACTTCATATCTGGGGTAGTACACCGGTACGACGTCCCCCACAGCATCATCACTGATAACGGCACGAATTTCACGGCCGACGAAGTTAAACTCTAGTGCAAAAACATGGGCATCAAGCTCGACTATGCTTCAGTCTATCATCCTCAAACTAAGGGTCAAGTCGAACGAGCAAATGGTCTAATCATGAGCGGCATCAAACCGAGACTAGTGCGGTCCCTTAAGGAATCTAACATGCACTAGGTAGAGGAGGTCGACTCCGTACTCTGGGGGCTGCGGACCACGCCGAATCGCACTACCGGATTCACACCATTTTTCATGGTGTACGGCGCAGAGGCAGTCTTGCCCTGCGACATAATTCATGACTCACCAAGCGTGCGCATGTACGAAGAAAGAGAAGCCAAGCTGGATCGGCAGGACAGTTTGGACGCCTTAGAGGAGGAGCTCGACGTGGCGAAAGCTCGTTCCGCATTCTATCAATAGGAGGCTCAAAGATATCAAAGCAGAGAAGTACGGGCCAAAACTTACAATGTTGGCGAACTAGTTCTACGCCTACCGGACAATAAAAAGGACAAGCTCAAACCCAAATGGGAAGGTCCCTTCATCATCGACCAGGTCCTGACCGGCGGAGTGTACCGTCTGCCAAATGCATTGGATAACCGACTCGAGCCAAATCCATGGAACGCAGCCCGTCTCCGCAGATTCTATGCCTAGCGCCAGACTCTGAGTTCGTCTCCCTCCCCCGTCTACATTTGATAATTTAACTGTGTTTTATATGCCCCTCTCTTCTTTCTCCTTTTTTTTCTCTATTCTTCTTTCACAAGCCTTCGGTGGCTCGTCGGCGCTTTGTTTGCACACACTTGACGTGCTATCCGCACTCATTATACCTGGGGGCTTCTTTAACAGAAGCTTATCTATACGGGCCTTATACCCAACACATGTGTCACACTTCCGCATGTACCTTTTATCCACCATTATATGCATCGATATGACTTAAGTTTTGGCCAAGCTGGGTTGCCTAGCTCCTGTACTTACCCCTACGTTCCTGATTGTTCGGCTAGGAGGTAAAGGGAGCACCTCTGTGATTGTTATTGCCGGGTCAGCCGAATGTGTACCTCAGACTGGGTGAGGCCGAAAGCTAGAGTTCTTAAGGGAATATTCGGTCAGTGAATTGAAAGATGATTTCTTACCTATTTATTTATCTGCCCCCAGATGCTTTCCTACTTTTTTCGCAGTCCGGACCTGCACTTTAGGGCATGCCTCCCAGGGAAGGAACCCCTAACGGAACTATTCTCCCTGGAAGATGTTTCTTACTAACCATGTAATATAACATAACTAGTTGGGCACTTGTCTGATAAAGCACTAATGACCCCTACGCCTGGTCTCCATGCATGCCCCAGTTCTCATATAACCGGGAGGGTATTCGGATACACTCCGGACTGTTGGGTCCCGAGGTTGAAGCGAAAAGGTCCGCAATGACAAACGATCTACAATCCGGCTAGAAGGCATTTTTCATGTCATTTCAAATTACATAGTCAAGTTGACTGATGGTATTCCTCTTCGATACCATCTAATAAACTGTCTAGTTTACAGTCCCGCTGTGAATACTTTGCGGCCAACTCTACTTGGTCGTACACTAAGCTCACAGGGATCTCCTTCCCATCGGGCCCTACAGGTCCGACATCAGTGTCACGCCCAAGATGCGACCCTATCCTAAAGGAACTCGAAGGTCCCACCAAGGATAGAAGCGCATCTTGAAGACGCTTTTGCAAGGTGGATATCATTACATCAACATTACATAATAGATGGGGATACATACAAGGCATACAAATGCCGCAAGAATACATCAATACATCATACATAAGATCAACATCCGGCTACGGATGAAACACAAACAGAAACTCAAACGACATCCACCCTGCTAGCCCAGGCTGCCGACCTAGAACCTATCCCCTGATTGAAGAAGAAGCAGCAGAAGAACTCCAAACAAGCAAACATCGCTCTCGCGTCATGATGATCGCATAACATGTACCCGCAACTGTTGTTGTAGTAATATGTGAGCCATGAGGACTCAGCAATCCCATTACCATGGGTATCAAGACTAGCAAAGCTTAATGGGAAAGGAAGGGGTAAAGTGGTGAGGTTGCAGCAGCGGCTAAGCAAGTATGGTGGCTAGCATACGTAAATAAGAGCGAGAAGAGAGCAAACGGAACGGTCGTGAAGCTAGCAATGATCAAGAGGTGATCCTGAACTCCTACTTACGTCAAACATAACCCAAAACCGTGTTCACTTCCCAGACTCCGCTGAGAAGAGACCATCACGGCTACACACGCGGTTGATGCGTTTTAATTCAGATCTGGTGTCAAGTTATCTACAACCGGACATTAACAAATTCCCATCTTCCACATAACCGCGGGCACGGCTCTCGAAAGTTTAAACCCTGCAGGGGTCCCAACTTAGCCCATGATAAGCTCTCGCGATCAACGAAGGATATTCCTTCTCCCAGGAAGACCCGATCAGTCTCGGAATCCCGGTTTACAAGACATTTCAAAAATGGTAAAACAAGACCAGCAAAGCCGCCCGATGTGCCGACAAATCCCGATAGGAGCTGCACATATCTCGTTCTTAGGGCAACATCGGATGAGACTAGCTACGAGTAAAACAAGACTTCGAGTTTCCCCGAGGTGGCCCCGTAGGCAGCTCAGTTCGGACCAACACTCGAAGGAGCACTAGCCAGGGGGGGGTTAAATAAAGATGACCCTCGGGCTCCAGAAACCCAAGGGAAAAAAGGCTAGGTGAGGCAAATGGTAAAACCAAGGTTGGGCCTTGCTGGAGGAGTTTTATTCAAAGCGAACTATCAAGGGGGTCCCATAAATCACACAACCGCGTTAGGAACGCAAACTCTGGAAACATAATACTGGTATGACGGAAACTAGGGTGGCAAGAGTGGAACAAAACACCAGGCATAAGGCCGAGCCTTCCACCCTTTACCAAGTATATAGATGCATTAATAATATAAGAGATATTGTGATATCCCAACATAATCATGTCCATCATGGGGAAATCTTCAACTTCACCTGCAACTAACAACGCTATAAGAGGGGCTGAGCAAAGCGGTAACATAGCCAAACAACGGTTTGCTAGGAAGGGTGAAAAGGTTAGAGGCTGACATGGCAATTTGGGAGGCTTGAAGAACAAGTGATAGGTAGCGCAGCAAAGCGATAGAACGAAGCAACTAGCATAGCAATGATAGTAGTGAGATCCAGGGTAGCGGTCATCTTGCCTGAAATCCCGCAAGGAAGAAGAACGAGTCCATGAAGAAGATGAAGCCACGTAGACGAACCAAGCATAGACGAACGAATCCTCACGATCGCAACGAAACGGAAACTATCGAGAAGAAGCACACAACATAGTAAACACACCACACATGAACAAGGCATGATGCACAACCAAGCATGATGCATGATAAAACTAGATGGAGCTACTCATGGTAAGAGATGATGCAAACAAGAGCAGTACATCAAAGCAAGTTTAAATGAGGCCGGAAACAACATATAACACTTCCGGTAAGTCCTCATATGCAAATTTAGAAGTTGGTCCAGATCTGAACAAACATTAAGTTGAAGTTGTTAAACAGCAAGTTAAAGAGCACCAAGATGATCTACACGAAAACCTAGTCAAGTTACATATAAAGTTCATTTAGTTCGGAGCTATGGCCTAGAAGATATGAGCAAAACAAGTTAAACATGGCATTGATGCTAAAAGCATACAAACATCAAACAAACACCTCAAAACAAGGATGCAACATGATAATATGAAACTACATGCAAAATCAAGCAAGTTTCATATAGATCACACCCCAAAACGGAGCAACGGTTCAACACATACACTCTATACAAGACATAACAACAATCTGCCCATAACAGCAACTAGGCATCTAGCAAGCATCAAAACAATATGCTACAACATCTCAACGTAATAACAAAAGGCATGGGCATGAAGTACAGGTAAAGCATGACAAAACATTAACACTGAGCTATCTCCAGAAATCACTAGAACATGCTCAAAAGGACATGACAAGATTGCAAATAATAACAGTTTCAGGTTTAGCAGAAATAACATCAGGTTGCAAAGTTTAGAGCTATCAAACAACATGTTACAGGAACTTATCATGTCAAACCAAGGCATGGCATGGATCTACTAATTGCATATAACAAAAGTCCCTTACTGACCATGAGCCAAAAAGGATCAGAAGATATGATGGCACCCATGTAAACATGGCAAGTTCTATGACAGATTCATACATGGCAGAAACAACAATAAGTAGGCATGTTGGTGAGCTTGTACCACTCACCACAGAGCAATACATGGCATGGCAAGACAACCAACAGTAAGAATACATGTTTATGAAGTTAAGCATGGCAATAGCAAGTTCATAGGGTGCATGGATCACTAGCAAAGCTCATGGCAAAACTGAACTTAATGTTAACAGGCTGACAGAAACATTATTTAGCAAGTTTGGAGCAAGATAAAAACAAGCTACATCAGGCTATAAATGTGACCAGGGGCATCAAAAGATAGAGCATGACATGTATAACAAAACATCCTTAGTGAACATCTCCAGATCATGCATAGAATGACTAGTAGCAGCATGTTAACATAACATCATCAAATATCAGATTCAGACAAGCAAAACAGTAACAACAAGTACCCTACTTAACAAGCTCGATGCACTCAGCACACAACCTACAAAAATACATGGATAGCACCCCTGTAAAGATGGCATATCATAGTACAAAACACATGTAGACATCAACCTCATAGAATGCACACATCAAACATGGAAAAATGACAAATGAGCATGTTCTGTTAACAGACAGCATATAACATTATATAGCACTCTTGCAACAATGATTCAAGCATCAAGATGGACTCAAATGAACATGATGCAATGGAATGGAATGAAGTACTCGTCGAGACGAACAATTTGACATATTACAAGCATGAAACAGAGCAGTATGCACAGAGTTATGATTCGATGAACATGGCATGAAAATACTGCAGATCTGGGGACTTAAGACGAAAATATACCCTCCGAAAAGTCAACGCGGGACGGGACGGAGCGGGACGGAGTGATCCGGGGACGCCGCGTTTGGTTCGGCTCCTGGTGGATCTCATCCCGATCCGGGGCCTCGCCGGAGTTGGCCGGGGACGTGGCCAGAGAGGAGGAAGACAACCGGAGAGGGCGAAGGGGATCGGATCCGAGGCGCTCCTCGCCAGATCCGGCACCCACGGCGGCGGAGACGAGGCCGGACGATCGGGCGGTGGCGCGGGGCCGGGCGTGACCGGAGGTGCGGTCCCGGCTGGCGAGGCGGCGGAGGGACGGGCGTCGCGGCACGGGGGCGGCGCCCGTGGTCGATGGCTGCGCGGCGGCGTCCGGCCGGAGGCGATGGAGGAGCCGGGCGGGGCGGCGGAGAGGATGGCTGCCGGCGGCGGCGCAGCACGCCGGCGGTGGGGAGGCGGCGGCGCTCGGGCGCGGGCCGGGGAGGCAGGCGGCGGCGGGAGCGCGGGCTCGCGCGGGCCCTCCCTGGGCTCCGCGGGCCGCGGCGGCGGAGGACGGCGGCGCGCCACGTGGCAGCTCCTGATTGGCGCGGGGGCGAGGGCGGACGTGTCCGGCTGCAGTCGGACGTGTCAGGCGGCAGAGAGGGGAAAAGCTAGGGTTTCGGGGGGCGAATTCATCCGTGAATTTCGGGGGGAGGGGCATATTTATAGATTCTGGGAGCTAGGAGAGTCCAAATGAGGAGCGGTTTTCGCCCACACAATCGTGATCGAACGACCGAGAGCATGGAGGGGAGTTAGATGGGTTTTGGGCCACTTTGGAGGGGGTGTTGGGCTGCACCCAAAAGAGGCTTTTACGGTTACCCGGTTAACCGTTGGAGTATCAAACAGACTCCAAATGACACGAAACTTGACAGGCGGTCTACCGGTGCTATACCAAGGCCGCTTCACAAACCTCGGTCCATTCCGAGAAGGTTTAACACCCTCTCACAATGAGAGACAAAAGGGGGACGCCGGGGAACATAGGAGTGCCGGATTGCAAAATGGACAACGGGGAAAATGATCGGATGCATGAGACGAACACGTATGCAAAATGAGATGCACATGATGACCTGATAAAATGCAACATGCAAGCAAATGACATGGCAACAACGGCGAATAACTGGCAGACACCTGGCGCATCGAATCCGGGGCGTTACAACTCTCCTCCACTAACAAGAGATCTCGTCCCGAGATCTTAGGATGGCACCGGAGAAAAGAGGAAGAGGTAAGACAAAGTTGCTTCTTCGACAAATGAGTGAAACCAAAGAACTTTGAGAGGTTGAAAAGTTGAAGGAAAGAACACAACAGAGTTGAACACAATTGAGAGCAGTGCGGTAGAAAATAGAAACAAGGAACACCATGTGAACCTTGGAGGTTGCAAAGCTATGAATGTCACGTACAAAGGACAAGAAGGAATTGGAACAACTCTGGTTGAAACGAGATAAACAAGGAACGAGGAAGATTAAATTCGGATAGCACTCCGGTTGAAAAGAGATGCAAGACTTGATAATATGAAAAGAACTTGAAGAGATGACACAACACTCCGGTTAAATGGATAAGCATGAAAAGAACATGACCTTCACAATTCGACATGATGAGTGAAAAGAGCAACATTACAATGCCTCCGGAAGAAACAATAGAAGATAGATCATTGGAATAACATATGGAGGAGAAAATGCAAACTTCTGCCACAAATGAGCTTGGGAAGCACCCTTCCAAGAAGGTTATAACGGAGTTGTTGGAAAACCAACACCGAAAAGAATAAGCTTGTAGTGGGCTTATGGAAACATCTCAACACTTGAGGTGAAATTCTACCACTAACGAAAAACAATTGCTTGTTTGAGATCAAAGAAGAGATGAAAACTTCTTCCACCAAGATGATAGAGAGATAACTTGGATCATTGATAAACACCATAAATAGCAACAACCCTTACGGAAAGGCTTTAGGTGAAATCTGACACAAGATAACTCCAACGAAGAAGTTGATTTGTCGAAAAGATCTCTTGAACGAAGAGGAAATGATGGATTTAAAATACCTCATTCTTGACAACATATGAATCATGAAACATGAAGGAAATTGTCAAGAGTGACATAACACCACCTCAAAGATAAGGTAGAAAGAATTGCACTTTGGAATGCAAGATGAAGAATACTTGAGCTCCTCAAAACAAAATGTGTTTTGGACACCATGTTTATTTTAGAGTATAGCTTGGTGGGTCATAACTTTGAGAGAAAACTTGAGGAACAATGGAAGAATCCTTGACGAACCACCATGTAGAGCCTCCATGAAGACCTCTGGTAATAAAAGGGTGATAGGAAGGAAGAGAAGTTGAAAACACAAGGTGAAGCCTTGCAATAATTTAGGTGGAGCTTCGTGATGAGATAATGCGGAAAACTTGGAACTCCAGAAAAAGAATAGATGAGACACTAGAACCAAGAATTACTTCATCATGAACAATCTCCGGAAGAAAAGAATTGAATCACCTCGAGGAAATAAGAATAAGATTTATTGTATGTTTGTCCTTCATCAAATTAAATTGATGACAAGCAATGGATTTGCATACTACTTATTCGCGTTGGAAAGGATTACCGATATATATAGCGCAAAATTGGGAAAGTCTTCATGAACCACCGGTAGGATTGGAAAGAACGAATGAATTAAAAACATAATCAAGGAAAAAGAATCTTGAACGAACCACCGTAAGAATTAGAAAATGACTGACGAAAGCAAATGAATCGTCGGGAAGAATTAGAAGAACCAATATGCTAGAGGGGATTTAGATGCAAAAGAACAAAGAGATCATGAGCTAATAAAGAACACTTGAGCGAAGCACCGGAATAATTGGATAACGGTAGCTAAAATATGAGGACAAAGAATTCTTCTGGAATGACGGCCTCCGGTGAAAAGAAATAGAAATCAACTCCTGACATACTCCGGATGCGTGAGAAAAGGGATATCTGACAAATGGAATAATTCGAGAGGGTAACATGAAGCTAGAACCGTGAATCTTCGAGAGAACGGGCAAAATTTAGAGGAAAAACTCTTCTTCGGTCTTCACATGTCGATGGAAAAAACCACCAAAATTACTGAGATACTCCGGGGAAATGAAAAGCGAAGGGGGTTGAGCCAACAATGAAAATGATTAGAAATCGATCTTGGAGAAGGCATGTGACTGATGTGATCCATTCTTACAGCACACTTGAAAAGAATTGAGAATAACTCCGGGGAAAAAAAAGAGTCAGGTAAGATCCTGGGAAAAGACCTGTGGGTTAGAGCCCACTAAAAGAAAACACCATTGAAAAGGATTGTTGAAGAGATAGATGATGCACCGGAACAATTGAAATATTTGAATGAGGTGACAACCTCGAATTAATTCGAACACACACAAATCTCTTGAGATGTCTTGAACACTCCGGAAGGATAAACAGGCGAGAGGCGAACGAGCAGGGAAAACACTTGAGCCGAGGGAAAGAATATAATCACTACCAAAAATTGGAATTGAATCCACCTGAAAAGAAAAAAGAGATGAAGAATGTCGAACATAACGAGAATTCACCGGTTGAAATAATTGACGAAAGACTGAAGAGGCTCCACACGGATGAAATGGATGGTCGAAAGAGACTCAGGTTCCGGGAAGAAGAGGGTGGGAGGGCGGGAAAACAAAGGAAACTGGAAGGCGAGAAACCGACGAATAACTTGAAGAGAAAAAACACCGGTTAAAATTATTGAGGAAAGAATGCAAAGACTTCGCACGAGTAGGATGGATACTCGATTATGGACTCTGGTTCCGAGAAGAAAAGGGGTGGGTGGGTGGGAAAAGAAGACAATTGATGATAGGGAAACAACTTCATTGAGAGCGAAACTGAGGATTGAACGTGGCAAAGATGAAGAGGCTCGAGTCAACTTGACAAGAAATGCACCGGATGAAAAGAGCTAAAAACCCACGATCGGAAAACCAACTGCGTGATCCTAAAGAAAATTTGAAGGGGAAGAGAAGTAATTCAAAACACCTACGTCAAGATTCCTCACCAGAGCGATGAAGAGGCTGAGGAGTAAAAAGAGTTCCTACTCTCCGATATAACTAGACTCCAAAAACAGTTTTTTTTCTAGACTCGACATCAGCCAACGTATATGATCAATTAAGGGGGGCTCCTATGGTCGGTCGAGGCTCTGATACCAGCTTGTCACGCCCAAGATGCGACCCTATCCTAAAGGAACTTGAAGGTCCCACAAAGGATAGAAGCGCATCTTGAAGACGCTTTTGCAAGGTGGATATCATTACATCAACATTACATAATAGATGGGGATACATACAAGGCATACAAATGCCACAAGAATACATCAATACATCATACATAAGATCAACATCCGGCTACGGATGAAACACAAACAGAAACTCAAACGACATCCACCCTGCTAGCCCAGGCTGCCGACCTGGAACCTATCCCCTGATCAAAGAAGAAGCAGAAGAAGAACTCCAAACAAGCAAACATCGCTCTCGCGTCATGATCATCACATAACCTGTACCTGCAACTGTTGTTGTAGTAATCTGTGAGCCACGAGGACTCAGCAATCCCATTACCATGGGTATCAAGACTAGCAAAGCTTAATGGGAAAGGAAGGGGTAAAGTGGTGAGGTTGCAGCAGCGGCTAAGCAAGTATGGTGGCTAACATACGTAAATAAGAGCGAGAAGAGAGCAAACGGAACGGTCGTGAAGCTAGCAATGATCAAGAGGTGATCCTGAACTCCTACTTACGTCAAACATAACCCAAAACCGTGTTCACTTCCCGGACTCCGCCGAGAAGAGACCATCACGGCTACACACACGGTTGATGCGTTTTAATTCGGATCTGGTGTCAAGTTATCTACAACCGGACATTAACAAATTCCCATCTGCCACATAATCGCGGGCACGGCTCTCGAAAGTTTAAACCCTGCAGGGGTGTCCCAACTTAGCCCATGATAAGCTCTCGCGATCAACGAAGGATATTCCTTCTCCCAGGAAGACCCGACCAGTCTTGGAATCCCGGTTTACAAGACATTTCGACAATGGTAAAACAAGACCAGCAAAGCCGCCCGATGTGCCGACAAATCCCGATAGGAGCTGCACATATCTCGTTCTCAGGGCAACATCGGATGAGACTAGCTACGAGTAAAACAAGACTTCGAGTTTCCCCGAGGTGGCCCCGCAGGCAGCTCAGTTCGGACCAACACTCGAAGGAGCACTGGCCCGGGGGGGTTAAATAAAGATGACCCTCGGGCTCCAGAATCCCAAGGGAAAAAGGGCTAGGTGAGGCAAATGGTAAAACCAAGGTTGGGCCTTGCTGGAGGAGTTTTATTCAAAGCGAACTGTCAAGGGGGTCCCATAAATCACCCAACCGCGTTAGGAACGCAAAATCCGGGAATATAATACCGGTATGACGGAAACTAGGGTGGCAAGAGTGGAACAAAACACCAGGCATAAGGCCGAGCCTTCCACCCTTTACCAAGTATATAGATGCATTAATAATATAAGAGATATTGTGATATCCCAACATAATCCTGTCCATCATGGGGCAATCTTCAACTTCACCTACAACTAACAACGCTATAAGAGGGGATGAGCAAAGCGGTAACATAGCCAAAAAACGGTTTGCTAGGAAGGGTGAAAAGGTTAGAGGCTGACATGGAAATTTGGGAGGCTTGAAGAACAAGTGATAGGTAGCGCAGCAAAGCGATAGAACGAAGCAACTAGCATAGCAATGATAGTAGTGAGATCCAGGGTAGCGGTCATCTTGCCTGAAATCCCGCAAGGAAGAAGAACGAGTCCATGAAGAAGATGAAGCCACGTAGACGAACCAAGCGTAGATGAACGAATCCTCACGATCGCAACGAAACGGAAACTATTGAGAAGAAGCACACAACATAGTAAACACACCACACATGAACAAGGCATGATGCACAACCAAGCATGATGCATGATAAAACTATATGGAGCTACTCATGGTAAGAGATGATGCAAACAAGAGCAATACATCAAAGCAAGTTTAAATGAGGCCGGAAACAACATATAACACTTCCGGTAAGTCCTCATATACAAATTTCGAAGTTGGTCCAGATCTGAACAAATATTAAGTTGAAGTTGTTAAACAGCAAGTTAAAGAGCACCAAGAGGATCTACACGAAAATCTAGTCAAGTTACATATAAAGTTCATTTAGTTCGGAGCTATGGCCTAGAAGACATGAGCAAAACAAGTTCAACATGGCATTGATGCTAAAAGCATACAAACATCAAACAAACACCTCAAAACAAGGATGCAACATGATAATATGAAACTACATGCAAAATCAAGCAAGTTTCATATAGAGCACACCCCAAAACGGAGCAACGGTTCAACACATACACTCTATACAAGACATAACAACAATCTGCCCATAACAGCAACTAGGCATCTAGCAAGCATCAAAAAAATATGCTACAGCATCTCAACGTAATAAAAAAAGGCATGGGCATGAATTACAAGTAAAGCATGACAAAACATTAACAGTGAGCTATCTCCAGAAATCACTAGAACATGCTCAAAAGGACATGGCAAGATTGCAAATAATAACAGTTTCAGGTTTAGCAGAAATAACATCAGGTTGCAAAGTTTAGAGCTATCAAACAACATGTTACAGGAACTTATCATGGCAAACAAAGGCATGGCATGGATCTACTAATTGCATATAACAAAAGTTCCTTACTGACCATGAGCCAAAAAGGATCAGAAGATATGATGGCACCCATGTAAACATGGCAAGTTATATGACAGATTCATACATGGCAGAAACAGCAATAAGTGGGCATGTTCGTGAGCTTGTACAACTCACCACAGAGCAATACATGCAATGACAAGACAACCAACAGTAAGAATACATGTTTGTGAAGTTAATAATGGCAAGGGCAAGTTCATAGGGTGCATGGATCACTAGCAAAGTTCATGGCAAAACTGAACTTAATGTTAACAGGCTGACAGCAACATTATTTAGCAAGTTTGGAGCAAGCTACAAACAAGCTAAATCAGTCTTTAAATGTGACCAGGGGCATGAATGGATAGAGCATGACATGTATAACAAAACATCCTTAGTAAACATCTCCAGATTATAAATAGAATGACTAGTAGCAGCAGGTTAACATAGCATCATCAAATATCAGATTCAGACAAGCAAAACAGTAATAGCAAGTACCCTACTTAACGAGCTCGATGCACACATCACACAACCTACAAAAATACATGGATAGCACCCCTGTAAAGATGGCATATCATAGTACAAAACACATGTAGACATCAACCTCATAGGATGCACACATCAAACATGGAAAAAATGACAAATGAGCATGTTCTGTTAACAGACAGCAGATAACATTATATAGCACTCTTGCAACGATGATTCAGGCCTCAAGATGGACTCAAATGGACATGATGCAATGGAATGAAATGAAGTACTCGTCGAGGCAAACAATTTGACATATTACACACATGAAACTGAGTAGTATGCACAGAGTTATGATGCGATGAACATGGCATGAAAATACTGCAGATCTGGGGACTTAGACGAAAATATACCCTCCGAAAAGTCAACGCGGGACGGGACGGAGCGGGACGGAGGGATCCGGGGACGCCGCGTTTGGTTAAGCTCCTGGTGGATCTCATCCCGATCCAGGGCCTCGCCGGAGTTGGCCGGAGACGTGGCCGGAGAGGAGGAAGACGACTGGAAAGGGCGAAGGGGACTGGATCCGAGGCGCTCCTCGCCGGATCCGGCGCCCATGGCGGTGGAGACGAGGCCGGACGAGCGGGCGGCGGCGCGGGGCCGGGCGCGGCCGGAGGTACGGTCCTGGCTGGCGAGGCGGCGGAGGGACGGGCGTCGCGGCACGGGGGCGGCGCCCGCGGTCGATGGCGGCGCCGCGGCGTCCGGTCGGCGGCGATGGAGGAGCCGGGCGGGGTGGCCGAGAGGACGGCTGCCGGCGGCGGCGCAGCACGCCGGCGGCGGCGAAGCGGCGGCGCTCGGGCGCGGGCCGGGGAGGCAGACGGCGGCGGGGGCGTGGGCTCGCGCGGGCCCTCCCTGGGCTCCGCGGGCCGCGGCGGCGGAGGACGGCGGCGCGCCACATGGTAGCTCCTGATTGGCGCGGGGGCGAGGGCGGACGTGTCCGGCTGTAGTCGGACGTGTCCGGCAGCAGAGAGGGGAAAAGCTAGGGTTTAGAGGGGCGAATTCATCCGCGAATTTCAGGGGGAGGGGCATATTTATAGAAGAGTCCAAATGAGGAGCGGTTTTCGCCCACACGATCGTGATCGAACGACCGAGAGCATGGAGGGGAGTTAGACGGGTTTTGGGCCACTTTGGAGGGGTTGTTGGGCTGCACCCAAAAGAGGCTTTTACGGTTACCCGGTTAACTGTTGGAGTATCAAACGGACTCCAAATGACACGAAACTTGACAGGCGGTCTACCGGTGCTATACCAAGGCCGCTTGGCAAACGTCGGTCCATTCCGAGAAGGTTTAACACCCGCTCACAATGGGAGACAAAAGGGGGACGCCGGGGAACATAGGAGTGCCGGATTGCAAAACGGACAACGGGGAAAATGCTCGGATGCATGAGATGAACACGTATGCAAAATGAGATGCACATGATGACATGATAAAATGCAACACGCAAGCAAATGACATGGCAACAACGGCGAATAACTGGCAGACACCTGGAGCATCAAATCCGGGGCGTTACACTCAGCCACGTGGTTGGGGTCAGCCTTCGTATACCGCGTCTTCACCATGGCCTAGGCCTCCCTGGCACCTTGATGACAGGCCGATATCTTCCACAAACAGAAGCGCTGCCATGCTCCCTAAAGCTTCTCCGCAAGCTCTCCAAGACCTCCGGGCAAGGACACGAAAGGCCACAAGGCCTGGGCGACCCCGCTCATCACCAGTTGAACTCGTTCGTGCAGTTGCAACAGCTCGGGAAGATGGTCGCCCGTTGAACCGGGCATTTCCTCTGCAGGACGACCTGTGAGCATACCTACAGACATATTCTGGTTAATCGACTTCCTCGCCAAACTCTTGTTTTCAAAAGTTCGTTCAAGCACTTACTGTAAATGCCGCGACGAAGTCGCAGATTCTCCTTCATGGAGTAAGACAGCTTGACCCGAACATCTTTTAGTTCCTCGCCCAGCTGAGTGTTGGCATCTTGGAGGTTATTCTTCTCCTGCCGCACCCTTGTCAGCACCTTCTCACCGGCCTTTAGCTGGCGTAGTAGCTGCTGCCTGTCCAGATCTAGTCCGGCACCATCTGCAATATCATTGCCAGACTTATACACACACCGCACTTTGCAAATTACTTATCCTTCGAAGTATGTATTACCAGAGGGGGTCTCTGTGGCTCCCCCTGCGGCGGCTAGTGCGGCCTCAAGTTGGGCCTTGCACTCTTGCAGCTCCTGGGACAGGTGGGTATTCTTCTCCGTAAGATCCTGCACAACAAATGATCCTTAAATCAGTTATTCTAACTATTTTAAGTCTCGGGGCTACTGGCATATATAACTGTCAAAATTACTCACCCGTATGTCTTTTACATACTGCTCCGTGGCTCTGGTTAGACCATCTCGAGCGGCACGGAGATGCGCGTCCCCCGCATTAAAGGCATTCAATGCCTCCGGGGAGAAACATGCGTCACACAGAACTGTCCGGCGGCGCGTATGATTCATGGCGCTCTCCACCTCAGACCTAGTGGCGGACAGCCTGTCGGTATCCTCCATTGGAGGAGCATCCGGCACATGCCTTGTGTTCGCCTCCCCCTCCGGACCAGGCGTTGGAGCCTGGCTGGCGGAGGCTCGATTGGCCTCCTCTCCGGACATAGTCCGGCGAGCGCTCTTTCTCCTGGAAAAATCATGAGCGTCAATATACCTCCCTGGAATCTTTCCTTTAAACATGGTGGTGCGTCCTACCGTTGCGGCGACGTCTCGATTCGCGCCGCACTCCTCTTCCGCCTGCTGGGCCAAGCTGAACCTTGTTGGTCAGCCGCCACAGGTTCAACTTCCCGCCTCAAAGGCACCTCCTGTGGAGTACCATTGGTATACGGTGGTCAGAGATAAGCATGGATGAATCGTGGTATCAGGACTCCGGTCACAGTTACCTGGGAAGCCGGAGATAAACCGGGATAGTCGGCCGTAATGGCGACCAAAGCATTTTCCATGCTAAATTGGTGGAACACCCCATCGATCAGCTCCACCTTTATGTCCGGATCCTCTTCGGAGGCCGGATCGAGGGATCGTTCCGGATCCTCGGGTTGTGGAGCCGGGCTGTGTATATTCTCTACGGACCGGCGCAATTCTTGCGTCAAAATCATAAAGTGAGACACTCAACTTTGGAATATGGATCGGATAGACGAACGTCTGCTTACCCAGCTCCGAGGGTTATTCATCGAAAATCCATTTAATGGACTCGCACGAAGGAAGTCCTCCTTCTCCCCTTTGTACATGCCGGACAGGATCTTCACCAGATCATCTACCAATCCCGGCCCCTTACGGCCATGACGGGTGGCATCATCCTCCCCATTGAAATCCCACATGGGGTGGCCCCTGTATTCGAGCGGCTGCACCCCTCGCATGATGCATGTGGCCATGACTCCTATCATGGTTAATCCGGAATGAGCCAATAACCTTATTCGGCCCATCAGATATTGAACGTCCCCATCATTCTCCCGTTGAGGGCTCCGCGGGCGCCAACTCAGGCGCTTCCGCAGAGGAGCGCTGCTGAACTTCGGGAGCCGATCCGAACTGGGTCCGGCAGTGGGGCGTCTTCCATGTAAAACCATTCCAAAGGCCAGTCTTCGGATGCCTTCTTCAGGGTTCCGGATAGATATCCGGTCCCGGCGATGCGCCATACTTCGGCTCCGCCCACTTGATATATCGACCCCTCATGAGAACGGGGAATGAGGCAGAACAATCTCTTCCACAGCGCAAAATGGGCCTCGATGCCCAAGAACAGCTCGCAAAGGGCCACAAAGCCCGCGATGTGCAAAATGGAGGCAGGTGTAAGGTGGTGAAGCTGGAGCCCGTAGAACTCCAGGAGCCCCCGGAGAAACGGATGTATAGGAAATCTGAGTCCCCTTATTAGATAAGGGACGAAGCATACCCGCTCTCCTTTGGAGGGATTGGGGACGCTCCCCGCCTGCTTTCCTCCCTTGTAGGTGACCAGTCCGGCTTGGATCGGAACCATAAAGGCTGGGGGAAGATATCCCTCAGCTTGGAGCGTCACCAGCTTGCTATGCGGGACTGAACATCTCCCCCAATCTCCTGGCTGAGGGCTGGGAGCGCGAGAGGAGGAGCCGCGTCGCCTGTCCATGATGAAGTGGATTTTTGTCAGAGGCGCTTTTATGAATACTCGCGAAAGGAGGATGGTGTGACTCGGATCTAGATCCTCGCCTCTCTTAAAGGCAGCTTATTCGCGCAGCTAGGGTGTAAAGTGTAAAAATACCCTGACTTTTCGCATTCATGCGACACATGGAAGAGGGCCATTATTGGACGTGGAAGCCAAGGAGCGCAACATTTATAAGGAAGCCGGACACTGTTCGGCAAGCACATAGAATTTGGAGGAGAACCCGCCTTGCAATGCCGAAGACAATATATGCGCCGGACTTGTCGTCATTGAAGCCTGGTTCAGGGGCTACTGAGGGAGTCCTGGACTAGGGGGTGTCCGGATAGCCGAACTATCATCATTGGCCGGACTCCAAGACTATGAAGATACAAGATTGAAGACTTTGTCCCGTGTCTGGATGGGACTTTCCTTGGTGTGGAAGGCAAGCTTGGCAATACGGATATGTAGATCTCCTACCATTGTAACCGACTCTGTGTAACCCTAGCCCTCTCCAGTGTCTATATAAACCGGAGGGTTTTAGTCCGTAGGACGAACAACAATCATACCATAGGCTAGCTTCTAGGGTTTAGCGTCCTTGATCTCGTGGTAGATCTACTCTTGTATTACCCATATCATCAATATCAATCAAGCAGGAGTAGGGTTTTACCTCCATCGAGAGGGCCCGAACCTGGGTACAAACATCGTGTCCCTTGTCGGCCGACGCGTCCTTCTCGAACGGCCCTAAGCTCCTGGCATTCGTTGGTGTTGTGGGTGTAGAGGTCGTGGTAGGCGCAGTATCGGCTGCCCTTGGATGACTCTGGCTGTTCCCTGTCGTGCTTTGTGTCTGGTTTTGCTGCGAGTATAGCTGCTCCCTTGCGCTTCACGTCCTTCGCCTTGGCTTTCTTCTCTTGTGGGTCAGCAGCTGGATGCTCGAGAAGGGAGAGGCGCCCCTCCTCAGCCCTTGCGCACTTGGTCGCCAGGTTGAACAGCTCCAGGGATGTGCACAGATCCTCGTGGATAGCTAGCTCCTCCTTCATCTTGACATCACGGACGCCGTCAGAGAACACCGAGATGATGGCCTCCTCAGTCACCTTGGGAATCTTGAGGCGAGTGCTGTTGAAGCGCTAGATGTACTTCTACAAGGTTTCTTTGGGTTGCTGCTTGATGCGGCGCAGGTCACCCACGACTGGAGGACGGTCGTGAGTGCCCTGGAAGTTGGCGATGAAGCGGGTGCGCATCTTGTCCCAAGAGGAGATCGAGCCGGGAGACAGGTTCAGCAGCCAGGTGCGGGCACCATCCTTGAGCGCCATGGGAAACCAGTTCGCCATGACCTTTTCGTCTCCGTTGGCCACCTCAATGCCAAGCTCGTAGAGCTGCAGGAACTTCGCGGGGTCGGTGGTGCCGTCGTAGCAAGGAGGCAGATCCGGCTTGAACTTGCCCGGCCAGGCAACACTGCGTAGCTCAGTGGTGAAGGCGCGGCAGCCTGCGGTGGCCACCGGGGCCCTTTGCAGACGCGGGGCTTGCTCTTGGAGATTCCCGCGCGCCGCCGCCAAGGGCAGCGCGGGGTCTTGACATGCTGGCGCAGGGATGCGGTCTTGACGTGCGGGAGCGGGGAGCACGCGAGCGCCTTCTTGAGGCCGAGGGATTTCTTGGCAGCTCCTTTCTTGTCGCGGGGGTACTAGACACGGTGGGTCTCGTCCAGGGGCCACGCGCCTTGGAGCCAGGGTGCCTTCTTGGGGAGGAGGTGGCGGAGGCACCTCCTGAGCTGCATCACCCATAAAGGACGGAGAACGAGGCAGCGAGAGGGACGGGGCAGGAGAGCCCCCTGCGGCACTGACGAGCTCGGTGATGCGAGCGAGCCACTCCTCGTAGAGGTCGTCGACGAGGCGGTAGTGCAGGAGCTCACGTGCCAGGAGCAACGCGGCCTGCGCGTCCGTGGGAGCGCGACGAGCGTGCGACGACGAACCAGCTGGAGTTAGCGACGGAGTGGTGGTGCGGCCTTCCCTCCGCACCGAGGGATGCAGCGATGATCCTTGTTGCTTGTTCCCCGCCGTTCCGGTGGCGGCATTGGCGGCAGGCGATGGGGAACGACGAGGAGGCCCACCGACCGGAGCCATCTGGCCGACACAGGCGGCGAGGGCAGCCCGACGATCGGTGCGAGCTTGGCCAGCGTCAGCCATGGATGCGGCGAACGATCGAACGCGGAACGGCGGAAGAAAGAGTTCGGCGCACCCCTACCTTGTGCGCCAAATGTCGGATATCGGGTTCCGGCAAAACCCTTATGGTTTGAACTCTGGGGTGCGCACGGAGATCTTCCCCCTACCGATCCACGTCCCAACGCCTCGCCATGTATCTAAGCTACACGATGAACAACACAAGGGACACAAGGTTTATACTAGTTCGGGCCACCGTTGTGGTGTAATACCCTACTCTAGTTTGTGGTGTGGTGGATTGCCTCAGGGGCTAATGATGAACAGTACAGAGGGAGAACAGCCTCGCGAGAGGTGTTCTTGAGCTGGTGTGGTGTTCTACTTGGGTGGATTTGATCATCTCTGTTGGCTAGGCGAGAACTCAATGAGATGCCTCGCTACTGTGGTGGCTATCTCTATATATAGAGGCCCTGGTCCTCTCCCCAAATATTGAGCGGGAAGGGAGCCAACAATGGCCATTTTGAAGGGGAACATCGAGTACAAGTTATCCTGACTAAAGTTGGTCTTCGACTGCCAAAGGCACTATAAATGACGCCGTCTTGGGCTCCACAGTGACCTCCGTCCTGCCGCTCTGCTAGTCTTGGTCTCGTTGCACCGAAATGGTAACCTTTGCTTGATGCCTCAGTACTCCGCACCTGCACTTGCCCCCTTTGCACCAAAGAGGAAACGAGGACACTGCACTGGCTGGCGCCCGCCTGGTCTTGATCGTCATGGCTTGCATCATGAGCACCTCGCGAGGTACTCCTGTCTTGATCTCTCCGCCTCCTCGCGAGCCTGCCTTGTGAGGCCACTACTGAGGAAGCCTTGCATCATCCGCCCCATGAGGCTTGGCCCCTCGCGAGGGTCTTGAGCTTGGGTTGATGAAGACGGGCCATACAGGGCCACCCCTTGAGCCACGCCCAGGCCGCAGGCAGGCAAATCTGGGGACCCCCGTTCCCAGAACCCCGACAAGCGCATCTTCAAGCAGTTTGCTCGCGAGGTGAATGCAGTCCTTCCCAAGCTCGAGGCCACGCGCCCGCTCAGGTGGTCCAAGTGGGCCATCACTTTCAGCTCGGCAGATCAACTCAAGTGTGCGGCTACCGTTGGTGTCCTCCCGATGCTTTGTTCCCGAGTCATCAGCAACGTGCAAGTCACCAGGACCCTCATCGACGATGGTGCAGGGCTCAACGTTCTGTCCATTGAGATGTTCAACAACCTTCAAGTGCCATATGATCAACTTCAGCCTACCAAGCGTTTCTCTGGAGTTATTGATGGCTCCACCACCCCTATAGGGCAGGTTCACCTCCCTGTCACCTTCGGACAGCGCAACAACTACCACACCAAGCTCATCGACTTCGGCGTCGCCCACATCCGCCTGCCATACAATGCCATCCTCGGGTATCCAGCCATGGCCAATTTCATGGCAGTGACCCACAATGGCTACAACGTCCTCAAGATGCCAGGAAGCGGCGGAATCATCACAGTCCCCTGTGAAGAGAAAGATGTGGTGTGCTCCCTCGAGCGCGCCTTCCAAGCTGCATCAATCAAGGACCCCGACAGCAAGGGCGAGAACCCTCCTGAGGCAGTCCCCAAGAAGAAGAAGACATCGCCCAGCTCAAGGCCTCAAGAGGTTGGCATCTCAGGAGGTGTCGCACCAGGATCCACACCCGTGCAAGGGGCACCTCCTTCCATCGCATAGGAAGGCGCGCCCAGCGCCCTCCTTGGGTAGGGCTCGGGGGCTCTCTTCTAGAGGGCCTCAGACTTTGCCAAGATCACGAGGGGGGTGCTTAAGCACCACATGGAGGCGTGCTTCATAGCACGTTTTCCTCGGGAAGGCATGGGGCAAGGAAAGCCCAACCCTCAGGAGTTCTTCACCAAGACCACTCAGGAGCTTCAGGAAGCAAGAGCCATGTGTGGTTACTGCCGTTTGCCTAGCGTGGCTCCCTATCTAGGCGAGGATGGTGGGCTACGCATCTACATCGATGTCCCAGGGCTCAACCGAGCCGCATCTCATTAGCGCCTCTGGCCTTCGCGTGTGGGACGCTAAGAGGGTCTGCCGCACAGCTACGTTCGCATGCCTTTCGGCCTGCCAAACATGGCTGCCACCCACTAGCGCCAACTGCAGAGCATCCTGGCAGCTTAGGAGGCCAGGCATCACGCGGTCCTGGCGGAGATGGAGATGGTCCTCAAGGAACCGCCTGGATCCCCACAGCCTCCCGAGGCTCAGGGCTCCGGTGGCTCGTGAGGGTCGGCCTCTTCATCGCGCATCTTCAGCTACTCCAACACCCCATCTACAATGGTTCCAGGTGATATCTTCCAAGTTCATATCAGCTGGGAGCGCCCTCAGGGCTGTGTCATTCCCAGGCCGCATGGGTCCGTCCCTGCGGCATGTATCCCTTTTGCTTATGTCTTCAGTTTACCTTGCTCGGGGCGCCCCTCGAGCTGCATCATCCCCAAGCTACTCAGGCCTGTCCCAGTGGCATGTATCCCTTCTGCGTTTGTCTAAGCTGATTGGCCTTTCGTGCTTAACCTGCCTATGATTATCGCCTGCTCGATTGACATCTACCTTTGGAGTCGCTCGTGCTGGCACGACACTTGCACATGCGTCCGTCCCTGCAACGTTGATAAATCTGAGTGGTCGAGCTCTGGCCCGCGGGAGCCCCGCAAGCGTCACCTCACCAGGCCCTCAATGCCCTAACCACTCTCTCGGAGCAACCAATGGCCAGCCGGAAATCATAATGGCAACCCGTGCTTTTTTCTTGCTACCTGGCAGGAACCTCCTGAGGTCTGAAGCGGGTGGCACCACGAGCTCTCTCTCTCTTTCCAACGTGATCCGCTTGCGCGTTAAAAAGGGGGCTCCTGAGCATCACGACTCAGGAGCTCTTACTGGCTCTCTAGCCCTCACCCCCTGGCCTTTTCCACGGCATCGCGACCTGGCATACTAGCGGCAGCTGAGCTTGCTCGAGGGCCGGGACCTGAGGATGTAGAGCACGAAGGAGAGTGTGGGGAAGAACGGGAAAGCTCGTGAGGGCCTAACCTAGTTGCACCAAAGCTGCCAACGTACAAGTCCGGCGCAACGCGAAGGAGCGACTCCATGTTTTTGAGATTAGTTTCACGCCTGGATCAGCTAGTCGATACAACGCAGAATCTTCACCTAATGCAGCCCTGTGAGGCAACATTGCCTTCCTTTCTCGCCTCTCGGCGACTACTTGCATGCTAAAGGGGACCTCTTTAGCATTGCACCTTAGGGGCTCTTACTGGACCTCGGGCCACTCACCTCCTGTCCTTGACCACGGCATGACGACCTGGCATACCAGCGACGGCTGAAGCCTGCCTGGGGACCAGGACCTGTCAGCGTAGAGCACCAAGTCATCGCGAGGTTAGAAAGGGGGAACCAAGCCGAGACAGGACAAGCATTCGCATGATTTCATAATAAGGATCAAATCAGCAAAATACATCGCGGACCCTTTACATGCCCCCACGGGGTGTTTTCTCGATTCCTCATAGGGAACAAAAGACGAGATGCCTAAGGAGTTCTAACTACACGTGCCTCCATGACCGATGCCATCATCAACAGTGGGCCGTGAAATGCCGGCGCCAACCCCATCCAGATCAGCTGTGGCGACGGCCTGATGTAGCCGCCTTGCTCGGAGCATGGTGTCAGCTTGGGGGCACATAGTTGTTGTCGCTCGTCTCCGGAGTCACGAAGAGCTCTGGAGAGCCGCTGGACTCACAAGCATCGCTACTGCTGCCGGAGGAGCCGTTGGGTGAGTGAACGGCAGGCCTAGCCCCAGCCACGTCGATGTCCCGACTGCCTCCTCTGGGGCAGCACTCTAGGCCGGTGATGACGGCGTTCATGAAGAAGGGGTAGAAGGTGCTCCCCTTGGCCTCCGACTAGGCAGAGCCAGCACAGAGTTCGGTCTCCCCCATTTCGCTGCCCTCTGCCGCTGTCATCAGGCGCGTAGCGGCAAGATTCTTCTCTAACATATTGGGGGCATCTAGGGCCGGCGAATACCAAGCTAGCAGCGCGTCGACCTTGGCCTTGCGGGGCGGCATTGCTCGCTGAAAGGGAAGGAGTGGAGCTGATCTGGAGATTACGGAAGCAAGGGAGCAAGGGGATCTGGAGCAAGGCAAAGGAGAGCAATGAAGGCAAGCCTTACCCGGGCCATCCTTTTGTCAGTCGGGCAGTTGCCGAGGCAGCATGGGGAAGCAGAGACGCCCACGTCCAATCAATCTCCACGCGGCGACCAAGGCTGTACGCTATTGGGGCCCGCGACACTCTGCACTTGCTCTTTGGCTTCACCACTAAGCCAAGTCCAAGCACGCCTTGGGCCCGGGGGCTACTGTCGGTGTTCTGGGAACGGGGGTCCCCAGACTTGCCTGCCTGTGGCCTGCAGCGTGGCTCAACCAGTGGACCAGTACAGCCCATCTTCATCAACCGAGCACTAAAGACCCTCACGAGGGGCCAAGCCTCGCGAGGCGGACGACGCAAGGCCTCCTTAGGGGCGGCCTCGCCAGGCGGGCTTGCAAGGAGGCGGAGAGATCAAGGTGAGGGATACCTCGCGAGGTGCCCGTGGCGCAAGCCATGACGATCAAGACCAGACGGGCGCCAACCTGTGAAGTGTCCTCGTTTCCTCTTTGGTGTAAAGGAGGCAAGAGCAGGCGTGGAGTACCAAGGCATGAGGCAAAGGTTTCCTTAGCGATGCAACGAGACCAAGACCAGCAGAGCGGCAGGACGGAGGTCACCGTGGAGCCCAAGACGGCGTCATCACCAGTACCTTTGGCAGGCGAAGACCACTGAGGGTGTCCTGGATTAGGGGGTGTCCGGATGGCCAGACTATAGCCTTTGGCCGGACTCCTGGACTATGAAGATACAAGATTGAAGACTTTGTCCCATGTTCGGATGGGACTTTCCTTGGCGTGGAAGGCAAGCTTGGCGATACGGATATGTAGATCTCCTACCATTGTTACCGACTCTGTGTAACCCTAACCCTCTTCGGTGCCTATATAAACCGGAGCGTTTTAGTCCGTAGGACGAACAACAATCATACCATAGGGTAGCCTCTAGGGTTTACCCTCTCTGATCTCGTGGTAGATCTACTCTTGTACTACCCATATCATCAATATCAATCAAGCAGGAGTAGGGTTTTACCTCCATCGAGAGGGCCCGAACCTGGGTAAAAACATCGTGTCCCTTGTCTCCTGTTACCATCCGCCTAGACGCACAGTTAGGGACTCCCTACACGAGATCCGCCACTTTTGACACCGACATTGGTGCTTTCATTGAGAGTTCCTCTGTGTCATCATCTTTAGGCCCGATGGCTCCTCCGATCATCAACAACGATGCGGTCAAGAGTGAGACTTTTCTCCCCGGACAGATCTTTGTATTCGGCGGCTTTGCACTGCGGGCCAATTCGCTTGGCCATCTGGAGCAGATTGAAAGATACGCCCCTGGCCATCAGGTCAAATTTGGAAATTTGAACTACACGGCTGACGTCCGTGGAGACTTGATCTTCGACGGGTTCGAGCCACAGCCAAGCGCGCCGCACTGTCACAATGGGCATGATCTAGCTCTACCGCCGAACAGTGCCCTGGAGGCCGCGCCAGTGTCCGCTCCAACCCTTAGGTCGGAGCCGACTGCGCCGAGGACGGGTGGCTGGACACCGCCTCGGGGGCTGCGATCTCTATGGCGATTGAGCCGAACACCATCCCAGTCCTTTGCATGGCTCGTAACTCCAAGGTGCAGGACTCCTCTCCGGACTCCAAACCTTCCGCGCCCCTGACAATCGAATCCGATTGGGTGCCAATCATGGAGTTCACTGCTGCGGACATCTTTCAGCATTCGCCCTTTGGCAACATCCTGAATTCACTAAAGTCTTGGAGATGCCGGGCCGGACTATGGTCAGGAAGGTTGGGATGTGGACGACGAAGAAATTCAAAGCCCACCCACCACCCACTTCGTAGCCACTGTCGATGATTTAACCAACATGCTCGACTTCGACTCCGAAGACATCGACGGTATGGACGACGATGCAGGAGACGACCAAGAACCAGCGCCTACAGGGCACTGGAAGGCCACCTCGTCATACAACATTTACATGGTGGACATCCCAAAAGATGGGAACAGCGATGGAACAACGGAGGATGACCCCTCCAAGAAACAGCCTAAGCGCCAGCGTCAGCGCGCCGCTCTAAATCCCGCCACAGCAATAACGGTGATTCCGGCACGGGAGAAAATAACACCCCGGACAGTGCCGAAGACAACCCCCTCCAGCAAGATTGAGTGCAGGAGGATGGAGAAGCTAGCCCTCATGAGAGAGCGGCAGACAGAGAGGTAGAGGACGATAATTACATGCATCCCTCCGAAGACGAGGCAAGCCTCGACGACGACGAATTTGTCGTGCCTGAGGATCCTGTCGAACAAGAGCGTTTCAAACGCAGGCTTATGGCCACGGCAAGCAGCCTCAAGAAAAAGCAGCAACAGCTTAGAGCTGACCAAGACTTGCTAGCCGACAGATGGACTGAAGCCCTTGCGGCCGAAGAGTATGAACTCGAACGCCCCTTCAAGAACGACCCAGAACGCAGGCTTCTACCCCGATTAGAGGAGGAAGCACCTAAACCTACATCACCAGCGCATGATACGGCCGACCGGCCACCTCGTGGCCGCGACAGAGAGGCCTCTCGGCCCTCCACTCAAGCCGCACCCCGGCGCCGCTCAAAAAATACCAAGGCGCGGGAAAATGCACCAGACCTGCGGGATATACTGGAGGACAAGGCAAGGCAAACAAGATCGATCTATGGATCGCGTGGGCTCCCCACGATACATGATGATAACCGTCACACCGGATATGCCAATTCCGGCCGGGCCGAACACAGTAGACAAAGCTCATTTGAGCTGCGTCGTGATATAGCCCAATACAGAGGCGTCGCACACCCACTATGCTTCACTGACGAAGTGATGGATCATCAAATCACTGAGGGTATCAAACCCGTAAAAATTGAATCATACGATGGCACAACAGATCATGCGGTTTGGATCGAGGACTATCTCCTCCATATCCACATGGCCCGCGGTGATGATCTACACGCCATCAAATACCTCCCACTCAAGCTTAAAGGACCAACTCGGCATTGGCTTAACAGCTTGCCAGCGGAGTCAATTGGTTGTGGGAAAGACCTGGAAGCCGCATTCCTCGACAACTTCCAGGGCACATATGTGCGACCGCCACATAATTCAGCAGCCAAAGGAATCAGCCAGACAATTCTGGACACGGTTCCTAACCAAGAAAAATCAAATCATCGACTGTCCGGATGCAGAGGCCCTTGCAGCCTTCAAACATAACATCCGTGACGAGTGGCTTTCCCGGCACCTAGGACAGGAAAAAACGAAATCCATGGCAGCCCTCACAACACTCATGACCCGCTTTTGCATGGGAGAGGACAGCTGGCTAGCCCGTAGTAACAACATGACCAAGAGCCTTGGTAATTCGGATACCAAGGACAGCAACGGCAGGTCGCGTCGCAACAAGCACAAGCGCCGCATTAATGGCGATAATGCTGAGGATACGGCAGTCAATGCCGGATTCAGGGGCTCTAAACCCGGTCAGCGGAAAAAGCCATTCAAAAGAAATACTTTGGGCCCGTCCAATTTGGACCAAATACTCGACTGCTCGTGCTAGATACATGGCACCCCCGAAAAACCAGCCAACCACACCAACAGGGATTGTTGGGTGTTCAAGCAGGCAGGCAAGTTAAATGCCGAAAACAATGACAAGGGGCTGCATAGCGATGACGAGGAGGAGCCCCGGCCGCCGAACAATAGAGGACAGAGGGGCTTCCCCCTACAAGTGCGGACGGTGAACATGATATATGCAACCCACATACCCAAAAGGGAGCGGAAGCGTGCACTAAGGGACGTATATGCGATGGAGCCAGTCGCCCCAAAGTTCAATCCGTGGTCCTCCTGCCCGATCACTTTTGATCGAAGGGACCACCCCACTAGCATCCGCCATGGCGGATTCGCCGCATTGGTTCTAGACCCAATCATTGACGGATTTCACCTCACTAGAGTCCTGATGGACGGCGGCAGCAGCCTGAACCTGCTTTATCAGGATTCAGTGTGCAAAATGCGCATAGACCCCTCAAGGATTAAACCCACAAAGGCGACCTTTAAAGGCGTCATACCAGGTGTAGAAGCCAATTGTACAGGCTCAGTTACACTTGAAGTGGTCTTCGGATCCCTGGATAACTTCCGAAGCGAGGAGTTAATCTTCGATATAGTCCCGATCTGCAGCGGCTATCATGCACTGCTCGGACGAACTGCATTTGCAAAGTTCAATGCGGTGCCGCACTACGCATACCTCAAGCTCAAGATGCCAGGCCCTCGAGGAGTCATTACGGTCAACGGAAACACCGAACGCTCTCTCCGAACGGAGGAGCATACGGTGGCCCTCGTGGCGGAAGTACAAAGCAGCCTCTCAAGGCAATTCTCGAGTCCGGCTATTAAACGTCCGGACACCGTCAAGCGCGCCCGGAGTAACCTACAACAAGACCGTCTGGCACGTTTCGAGCACGCGTAGCAATGCGGCCCCAACCCCAGCCCTCGCGAAATTGCGAAACCAGTACTACGCGTACATAATTACGCTCTGGAAATACCATGGGCATAGGGGGAGGGGCACGACCACGGCAGGCCCAGAATGCGACTCAACCGCACCAGGGGCTCCCGATTATGCAATTCCTTTTTCTTATTTTCAGGACTCCTTTATCAAGAAGCCCTGTCCGGTAGTAGAATCGCCGAACATACGATGCAAAAGCCAGGGAAGCAGAAATCTACGTCGAGTATCCAGGTGGTCTCTATAACGAGCAGTATACTTGTTTTACATATCATCCCGCAACTCGCTTCTGGAGGGTGACATGTCAAATAGTCCCGTCCCTTGCTTATCGCACTATTTGTATCGCTCTGCTTTTACCGCAGATTTTTTAATAAACAATGCACAGCCTTTGCCTATTATTGCATTCCTTTTTATTATCTATATATGTTCACTTATGACATGTTGCATCCGTACGCTTTTGTCAGGACCGGATTTCGGGATATTAATTTCCCAGCAAATGGCCCTTATGCTCACAAGCCCCAGGATTGCTGTTAGCTGGCGAGACACAAACTTGATACAATAACTCCAAGCAAATTACATGATATGTAGTACAAGACCATTCTGGTCTATGAGTACAACACAAGGTTTCTAGTGGTTGGTGGCGGAAGCGGTTTGTAGTCATCAGCGTTTGTGGAACTCCATTTCCCACGGGAACAGCTGACCAGGTTAGCTCCTATCTTCGCGAGGCTACCATCGCCATTGATTAGGTTCCGGAGCTGTCATCTTGTTGCTCCTCTCCATGCAAGAAATCTGGCCAAGACAATAGCCAGGGACAAGCCAGTGAGTACTTTGAATGTACTCGCAAACATTTTGAACATGGGTATAATATAACAAACGTTAATCATGCTCTGAGATATTCTATGATCACAACGTCAGTCCCAAAAATATAATCCATGATGCATGCAGACAAGTTATTCACGCAACACATGAATAATGCAATAGGGGAGTAGAAATAGAATGCCTCAGTCGGGCGTCTGAGCGACACCACAGAAAGGGCTCATAAGTGAATTAAATATCAAGCGTGCCGTAGTCGGGCGTCTGTGCGACGCCACAGAAAGGGCTTATAGGGTATATGCATAAAAGCATGCCACAGTCGGGCATCTCAGCGACACCACATAAAGGGCTTATATGGTAAATAAATACATGCCACAGTCGGGCGTCTGTGCGACACCACATAAAGGGCTTATAGGTTTAATAAATAATAAACATGCCATAGTCGGGCGTCTATGCGACACCACATAAAGGGCTCAAAATAATCCTAAGAATATCCCGGAGGAAGAACCGTCCCAGAGATACTCAACAAATCAAATAGTGAACATCGTTAGTCCATAAGAATAATAATCACAATCATCATAATGTCACTGGTCAAAATCAAAGTTCTGACTTAGTTGTTTTTCCTCCGAAGACCGACACTAAGACCGACACTTGACCCAACCCAGACTGTAGTCCTTAACCATGGACACGGCTACTTGAATAGGTTTAATCTCTGCAGAGGGTGTACTCTTTACCCACGAGTAACGGATTCCGTTAGTCCATCCGGACTAATTCCGCTCACGGTCTTTTAGTTGAAAACACACCCAACCGCACACACCAGCTTGACTTATCGGTGTGTGGAATCACCCATGACACTCGTTAAGCAAAACTCTAAGTGGGGAGGCTACAACCTCGATTAGCATGGGATCACAAAATTTATATCGTGCGCAAACTGGGGAAGCTACCCCCTCGGCTACAACCGAAACACCCATGCCCCCTGACCGGATGACTGGCTTTAATCCATGGCCGTGGTACCCTCATCCCGGCCCCTCTGTACGGTGTGTGCTTGAAAGGGGTTGACAACTTACTGAACCGTACCGTACCTGTGGCAGGGACATGTGGTAGTACGGAACAAGTGTGGGAGTTACTGGAACAAGACTCGATCTATGGTCGACTCAGGAGGTTTAAGTATTCTCTGCATGGTTAGCATAACAAGTATATTTTCAACCAACAGACATAACCACCACTCAGCATGCCTCACTGTGTCGTACCGGACACAACCGACTCAACGACCGGAGACAAGCTCGTGTCCACCCAAGACAGAGACTTTCCCGGGTTCCTTCCGGTATGCATAAGAGGCATGTGAGGGTGACTACTATCCAAACATATCAAACTCCAATAGCAAAGATCATCAATATGCACTCGTGAGTTTAAACATATAATCACAAAAGAAATAATGAAAACTCCAAGATGAGAGGTGTTGTAACCGTATCAAACAACACACGACGATATTACGCCAGGGTTCAGAATGCTTGCCTTCAAGTGCTGGGGAGGCAGGGTGCATTCCAATCTTTGAAAGGTTTCTCCTCTCTCCAAAAATCCTATTAAAAATATTTTTGAATCAATGCATAGTTTCAAAAACAGTACCAAAAAGTTGTCTGAATTTTTTTGAAATAAATCTTAAAATAAACTAGACAATATTTGAGAGAGGTAGGAAAAAGAATCAATTCATTTGGAGTTATATTTAAAGAGTTATAGGCAGTCAAAGTTTGGTCAAAAATCTGTTTTTTTTTAATAAAACAGAAAAAGAAAACGTTTCGATTACTCACGTCGAAGGCGTATTTTGAACTTAAGCCTCCACTTATCCAGCATGGACGGTGCGTGTGCCACCGATAGTGGGTCCAGCGGGCCCACTGGTCAGGTTTGACAAGTCCTCTCCCTCCTCTTCCTCTGCCCCGAGCGGAGGCGGGACTCCGGCGACGCTCGCCGCCGAACGGCGGCACCGTTCGAGACACCGAGGGTAGAGATGGATCCGCGGGTCCAGGGCGGTCCTCCCGGTGGTCGCCAGTCAGGTGGGGACGGACGGAGTCGCCGGCGTGTCACACCCTGCATTTTGTAACATTTCATTTGCATTATTAAAGCATGAAAATTTGGACCAACAAAAACTTTTGCATTATTTGGCTTTTATTTGGAGTTGGTTTTCTCTCTGTGTTTCTTTTCAAGTGCTCTTTAAAGTCAACTACTCCACCTTCTATATTTCATGTCCTTGCCCCAAACTTCTGCCCAATGACCATGCCATGTGTATAGTGCAATATAGAGTTTTCTTACAAAAATAATTTGGCCAAAAAGTATTTTTCTAAATTTAGTTTTCCAAAACCCCCTGAATTGAGGTTTGCACTGCAAGTACTTGATTCGGGTCATGAAAAATATTTCAAAAGGTATATTTGAATCCTATTAGATGTAGGACTCCCATAAACCACAAAAATATAATTTTAAAAGTTATTTTACTATTTTATTTAAAAGCTTTTTCTTAAGGCCAGAAATGGTCTTTAATAGGGAAAAATTATTTTATTGTTTTAAAAATATTTGACAAAAATTAGGGAAACTCAGTGGACATATATTTTCCATATATAAGAGTTTCAACACATGGTCATGTTCAAAATATTGGTCAAATCCCTCAAAAACCCTTTCTGGATATTTCAAGCTTTTGAAATATTTACAAAGGAAATATTCTCCAAAAATTCCAAGAAAATTCTATCATCTCACATATGACATACTTGATGATATTGACAAGTATCATGTCATGGAGAATAGTATAACCCCATGAAATACCCTCAAAACCATTTCTGTCCATTTTGAAGTTTGAGCAACTTTACATTGCCAAACATGTCCAAATGTTCTCAAACTTGGTGCACATGCTCCAATGGTCAAATAATGCATCTAGACCAAATGGCACAGGTTGGAGAAGAAGATATCTTGATCAAAGTGCCTCAAAACCCTCTCTGACCAGAATCAAATTTGAACTACTTTGTACTACCAACTTTTTCTCCATGACCCCAACTTTTGTGAGCCTGATCACATGACTAAATAAGGCCACCACACCAAGTGGTGCATCAAGGAGAAGTGATCTACTCAACTGGATCTACACAAGTCCATTCCTGCCAATTTTTAGGGTTTGCAAAAGTTGCATTGGCAACTTTGTCCAAATAAGCTCAAAATGGGTGGAAGGCCCTAATTATGTGTGACATCTCACCCAGTGGAGTCTCATGGCAAGTGGAAATTATTAACTTGCCCAAACCATCATCAAACACCTTTTGGCAGAATGTTGAAATGCCAATTCCAGCCTCTTGCACTAATCTCCTTGAGCCCATCTTTTTACCACAACCCCTCCTCGTTCCCCTCTGCAACTTGGATGCTTTTCTGCCCGAGGAAGCAATGATGAGGGAGGGGGAAACCCCATTTGTCTTCTCTGGACAACAGCTTCTCCCCTCTCTCTCAGCCTCCTTCTCTCCCCTCAGCCCTCCAGAGCATCCAAGGCTCACTCCCACTTTTGCCCACACCCCCTGCAGCCTCCAGACACTAGTGGACGCGCGCGGACGCGGGAAAGCCGCGGATGCCGGCCAAAGTCACGCTCTGGAGCGCTCGGCAGGACACCGACCATTGACGTCGCGTCTCCCGACCACCTCGAGCTTCCCCCGCGCGCCAGTCGATGCCCCTCGACGTCCGCTCCACGCCAGCAGGCCGCCCACTTGCTCCCGCGCCCTCCTCTCTCTCCAGCAGCTCGCGCCAGAGCGCCGCCCCGCTCGGCCAATGCCCGCGCCACCCCTGTGGCCCGCGTGCAGCTCGTCTCGCTCCTCCTCTCTCTCCCTGGCACCCTACACCACTCCCACGAACACCCCCGAGCCCTCCATTCCTTCTCCAACGGCCACCCGAGCCGATCCCGCGGACACCCGTAGGCCACGCCTATGGTGGACCTCGGCCAGCCTATATAAGGCGACCCCGAGCCCCTCCTTCACTCCCTGTCGCTTCCCCACACTCCTAATCCACCTCCCATACCACCCATTAATCTCCAGAGCCGCCCGAGCTCGAGATCAAGCTCGAGCTCCGCCACCTCGGCTCGTCGGCATTCGCGCGGTACAGGCCTCCTCCGCCCCCGTTTTCTCTTGATCTGGAACCGCGCGGCCACGCTGACCCTTTCCCCTCTCTTTCCCACTCTTTTTCCAGCCGGGAACGGCCGGATCCATCGACGCCAAAGCACTTCCGCCGCATGACCTCGTCGCCGGCGAACCAGGCTGCTCCGGTGACCGTCTCCACCACCACCCGAACGGTGACACCTCCCCGAGTCCAACGGTACCACCCGTGCACCTCCCCGTGCTCTGTATCGCCACCGGCGAGCTCATCGTCGCCTCTGGATGGAGGTAGACGACGACGGCCGTGGGGCCAGCCCGTCAGCCTCACGCCCTGACGGGTGGGATCCACCCGTCAGGTTTAAACGCGCACGCGCGCGCGCACTGGTTCGCCTGACGGCTGAAGGCGTATTTCGCCTTTACGCCTTTGACGTGGCGGCCCGCATGGGCTGGTTCCCCCCCCAGGGCCTGCTGCCCGTGGCCTCTCTCGCCCAGTGGCACAGCGCCACTTTTCCTTTTCTTTTTCTGTCTCCCTTCCAAAAATTCCACAGGGCAAAATATTTATCCAAATGAAATATTTCCAACTCCTAAAATCTCAGAATAATCCCACCTATTTATTGGTGTAACTTTCATGCACATCCCTTACACCTTTCTGCTCTGTTCAAATTTAAATTCAAATTTGAACAATAAAACCTCTGTTTGAAAATCCACAACTCTGTTTCCCTAGCTCCAAATCCAAAACCAAGAATTTTTCCCTTCCTAGTTTTCCTCCTAGTATTTTACAAAAATAAGTTGACATTTTTCTGAGCACTTTGACTTTTCTGTTTTTATTATTGTCTTATTTTCCCGTTATTTTCTTGCAACGTTAGATCCCGTATTTGACGAGGTAGCTAAAGAAGAAGGAGGAGAAGGGCCTGAAGACTTTGAAGACCAAGCCAACCAAGGCAAGCAGCCCTTTGACCATGTCTATGAAACCCTTTTTATCCATGTCATATAGCTCTTTATTATTGTTGCATCAGAATCATGATGAGATGGTGAACCACGTGGGTTGGTTGCCTCTGCTACTTCCTCGTTGATACTTGCATTGTGCATGGCCCTACATTCTTATGAGGGTTATGCCGGTGGGAGTAGATAGGATGCTAAAGATGATGCTATGCAAAAAGGGACGGGTATATGCATGGTGAAGGAAACAGAGTATTTTCAAAAGACTTTTTCGAAAACCCCGTCGGGTGCCACTTATGCCTGAGGGAGATGATGAGATGGGTAACCACTTGATGACGAAGTGGTGTACCGAGGCAAGTGTGTGTGTTGTTTTCGAAAACGGATTAGATTTAAGATTTGTCGACTGTCCCAACCTTACATGCGCAACCACTCTACCCTTATATGGGAAAGGGCATTATTGATTACCTAGACCGATACTATCTTGGAGCCCGCATTACTAGTGACGGGAGAGTTGTTGGTGCGCTCTCTCGGGACGGGGTCGTGCCAGGTAGGGCGGCCATGGCTGTTTTCACAGGGCACCGAACACACCGTTGGTACCCCGTGCTTGTGGTATGTGATGAATGTGGGAGCGATGCTCCACAATTTTAAGATGTGAAATGTTGGGCACGGGGGTTACTACCAATCGAGTGGATTTCATGTTAGTGTCGTCTAGGGAAAGGTAGTGATCGGGTGCTTACCCCGGGTTCTTGAGGTACCGCGGGTCGTGGCTGACACGGAAGTTCCCCGGATCTTGTGGGTACAGTGTGCAACCTCTGCAGAGTGTAAAACTATTCGAATGGACGTGTCCACGGTCAAGGACGGTTGGGCGGTGCTGCTTAAACTACGTCCAGAGTTTTCAACCGTATGTGTGTGAGCTGATAAAACTACTTGGGTCAAGTCAAAGGACTTGAAATGATTGAGTTGGGTTGGTGCCCACTCTATTTATGTTGATATCTGTAACCTGTCCTCATGGTTACTTGAATTCTCTTGATGCATGCCTTACAAAGATGTTGAACATGTCATTGCACTCAGAACTAGCTTTCTGCAAAATTTACCTATATCATGCATTGTCGTATCTTGAACCAAAACATGGGTTACTTGCGAGTACATTCAAACTACTCATTGGCTTGCCACTGGTTATTTAATTGACCAGGCATGGAAGAACCGGAGTTCGAAGAAGAGTTCTTTGGAGACGAACATGCGAACTAGGACGTTTCCCGGTCAGAATGCCTGTAGGGTTAAGGCAGATGGCATGGGTTCTACTTATCGACGAAGATTTCCGCTGCTTGTGTTTCATTTGATGTTCAACCCTTAAGGCTTTATCAATGTAAGACTTGACCATAATGGTCACAATTTGTGTAAGACGGTATGTATGGATGTAAGACTCTTGTTATTCAGCTTCTGTGTGTTCAGTGAGCATTGATCTCTGGGATCACTGTACACGGGCATTCGGTGATCTCGACTCTTGAGTCGGGGTCCCCACAGAGCTGGTATCAGAGCCATCCTGACTGTAGGAAGCCTTAGTTAGCATGGACGTTAGTTAGAGTGAGACTATCCATGAAATTACCTGTATACCTATGCTTTCTGATAGTATCCCAAACATAGGTCACATTCCCTCTATTAACCCTTCCCCTTCCACTTTTGTAGATGGCCGTCGTACCCGAGGACTTCCTGACCACCGGATTTCCCGTGCTTCTTGAGGATAGCCTCAGGAAGTGCCAGTTCACTCGAGCCCCCACCTTCTCCTACCACGAGCACTGGATCAACAGCACCAAGAAGGAGTATCACGTGGAGGTAGTCGTGAGGGCGAACGACTCCCCGACGAGCTGGTTCTTTGAGGGACCCCAGATGGCGACCCTGCTCCTCGCCGTTGAGACTTCTGCCCTCAAGGCGCTGACTCGCCTTCGGGATCTCCTGCCAGAGATGGCAAGTGCGCTAGCCACTCGTTACCTGCCTTATCACAAGGAAGGTGATGACGAGAGCTGTGCACCAGCCCCACCCTTGGACGAAGGACTTTCTCTCCGCTTCCAGACCTACTTCAGCTTGTGTGCCGACAGCCTGGCACAGCACCTGGCCTCGTAGTCGATGGAGCTTCGGAAGGAACTCCACGAGACCAAGGAACTCCTCCGCCTAGCTCAGATAAAGGCGGACAGAATCAAGAAGGATGGAGCACCCCCTGGACAGCCCATTGTAGCCTATCGAGGCGGGCGACCCCCACAGGCCACGCATGCCAAGGGATCATCTTAGCCACGCCGTATGACGGCGAAGGAATATCACAACCTCTTCACGACGCCACCAGCGAAGCAGCGCCATGTTCAGCTCCTCCACTCCCCCACTCCCTCAAGTGACAAAGAGACTAAGGCAGATGAAGATGAGGAGGAAGACCCAGAGGAGCCAGAATACCCGACCGAGCATTCCACCACTTAGACACCGTTCAGGACTAGGATAGGCCAGTCCATAACCCTATGGTAGGATAGGTCGAGTACCCCTATGCGAAGTCGAGTCCATGTAATGGTTCAGATGAAACCATGTTCTATTGAGTTTGTTTTCAACTTGCTTTGATGAAGTCGTACTTTCCCCTTCGGGAACTTGTAAACGACTACATCCCCCCATTTGGTTTTAATGCATGAGTTTGGCCCTTCTAGCCCTTGTTTAACTTAAAAATTGTGTCACACCCACCCCCTTACTAGGCATCCCGTCTATATTGCTTTCCCTCATTTTATTTTCCCAATCATGAGACCTTGACCGCTCCAACAAGATGCCTGTTGTAACGCATACTGGTACCTCTACCCAGCAGCAAGAAGCAGGAGGTTCTGCTGAAGCAGGAGTCAGCCAAGACCAAGCCCAAGGACATACTCCACCACCACCACCTCCTCCAAACATGGACATGGCTCAGCTTCTCCAAGCCTTCCGAGAGGAACGCCAAGCCAACACTGCAGCCCTCCAGATGATTGCTCAAGCTGTCAATCGCCAGCCGGCGGGACACGGCCATGGACGTTCCACGTTGGTGGAGTTCAAGAAGCATGCACCACCCACCTTCATCGAGACTGCTGAACCCCTGGATGCAGACGACTGGGTCCGCACCATTGAGGAGCTGTTGGCACTAGTCGGATGCACTGAGGACCGTGAGAAGGTGGCATATGCTGCCCACTATCTCGGGGGAACTGCCAGAGCTTGGTGGGATGGATTCAAGGCTATGCATGCTGAGCAAAACATCACTTGGGATAACTTCAAGACAGAATTCCGCAAGGCCCACATTCCTTCTGGAATCATGGCCATCAAGAAGCATGAGTTCCGAGCCCTGAAGCAAGGTGGTAGCACTGTCAAGGAGTACATGCAGAAGTTCAGTGTTCTCTCAAGGTATGCCCCTGAGGATGTTAGCACTGATGCTGCCAAAAAGGAGCGCTTCATGGAAGGCCTTAACCAGACTCTGCAGTACTCGCTTGTTGTGTGTGACTGCCCGACCTTTCCTGATCTGGTGAACAAGGCACTCATGCTTGAGGACAAGCGACGTGCTTTGGATGACACTCGTAAGCGCAAGATGATCAGCAAGGGTAGCTCCAGCAACCAGAAGCCTCGCCCGTGGCAGCCAGCTCCGGTCAAACCAACCTATCAGCAGCCAAGAGCTCCTGCACCCCGCACCAGCTATCCACCTCAGCAGTATGCCAACCCCAGGCCAGCTTACAACAACCCCAATAACAATGCTGGCAAGGGCACCATTCCCAACCAAGTCACCTGCTTTGGATGTGGTCAGCCGGACCATTACTCCAAGAATTGCCCCAACAAGAAGCCCGACGCCCCGCGCCCCAATGCGCAGAACCCAGGACAAGGCCGAGGAATGCCACCAAGGAACCAAGCTCCCCGCAACCTGCCCAACAATGGCAAGGGTCGCGTGAATCATGTCACTGCAGAAGAAGCCCAGGAAGACCCGGACGTCGTGCTGGGTACGTTCCTTGTCAATTCAGCACCTACAACTGTCTTGTTTGATTCTGGAGCCACGCATTCATTTGTCACCCAAAGTTTTGCATTAAAAAGTGGCATGACCCCTACACCCCTAAATAACCCTATGGTGGTACAAACCCCCGGAGCAGAGATGAGAGCCAAGATAGGATGTAAAGGAGTCGGGATTGTCATTAATGAGGTAGACTTCTTAGCAGACCTTATCATCCTAAGATCACAAGGCTTGGACATGATCTTGGGAATGGATTGGCTCAGCAAGCACCAAGGCTTGATAGATTGCGCCAACAGGACTGTCACTGTGACCAATGACCGAGGAGTCGAAGTTAAATTTGCCTCCAACCCCTCCTCTGCTCAAGCCAACCGAGTCAACTGTCTGACTGAAGTTGAACCGGAGCAAGTGCCGGTAGTATGCGAATACCCCGATGTTTTTCCTGATGAGCTACCGGGAATGCCTCCTGACCGAGACATTGAGTTCATCATCGAGCTCATACCCGGAGTGGGACCCATCTATAAGAAGCCTTATAGAATGGGATCGGAAGAGTTAGCAGAATTGAAGAAGCAACTGGAAGAGCAGTTGAGGAAGGGATTTATCCGCCCTAGTGCCTCCCCTTGGGGATCACCTGTTCTGTTTGTGGCAAAGAAGGACGGTACCATCCGCTTGTGCATTGACTACCGCTCCCTCAATGAGCTTACGATCAAGAACAAGTACCCACTTCCCAATATTGAAGATCTGTTTGATCAACTCAATGGGGCCAAGGTGTTCTCCAAGATCGACCTCAGATCTGGGTACTACCAGCTGAAAATCAGACCCCAAGATATTCCGAAGATGGCATTTGTAACCAGATATGGCCTGTATGAGTGCACGGTCATGTTCTTTGGATTGACCAATGCCCCGGCTTACTTCATGTACCTCATGAATAAGGTCTTCATGGAATATTTGGACAAGTTTGTCGTTGTCTTCATTGATGACATTCTTGTCTTCTCGAAGACGGAAGAAGAGCACGAGCGACACTTGAGGATGGTCCTAGACAAGCTTCGAGAGCACCAACTGTATGCCAAGTTCAGCAAGTGTGAATTTTGGCTGCGTGAAGTTGGATTCTTGGGTCATGTTTTAACTGAAGAAGGATTGTCAGTCGATCCCGCTACGATTGAAGCCGTGACTGAATGGCAATCCCCAAGCAATGTGAAGGAAGTCAGAAGCTTCCTCGGACTCGCGGGATATTACCGCAAGTTTGTTGAAGGATTCTCAAGCATTGCCCGACCCATGACTCAGCTCTTGAAGAAGGACAAGAAGTTTGAATGGACGCCGAAGTGCGAAGAGAGCTTCCAGGAGCTGAAGAAGAGACTGACCACGGCCCCAGTTCTGGCCACACCAGATATACACAAGGAGTTTGTGATATATTGTGATGCGTCAAGAACCGGACTGGGAGGTGTTCTGATGCAAGAAGGCAGAGTCGTAGCTTACCATTCAAGGCAACTACGGCCTCATGAAGAGAATTATGCTACTCATGATCTTGAGTTAGCAGCAGTGGTTCATGCCCTGAAGACATGGCGACATTACCTCTTAGGGAAGCGATGTGAGATATAGACGGATCACAAAAGTCTGAAGTATATTTTCACTCAAAGGGAATTGAACATTAGGCTGAGAAGATGGCTAGAGTTGATAAAAGATTATGACCTCAGTGTTCAATACCACCCTGGAAAGGCTAATGTGGTAGCAGATGCATTAAGCAGGAAGGCTTGTTCCTTGAATGCTATGCTTAAGGACAAGCTACCCGCCTTGTATGAAGAACTTGAAAGTTTCGAGTTGGAACTAGTTGCACCAGGATTCTTGGCCAACCTCGAAGTTAAGCCTACCTTGATGGATGATATTAAGGAAGCCTAGAAGGGACATGATAGTATTGAAGGCATCAAGAGGAAGATCAAGGCAGGCAAAGCCCCAGGATTCTCAGAGGATGAGAAAGGAATTGTGTGGTTTGGGAATCGCATCTGCGTGCCCAACAAGGTTGAGCTCAAGAATCTGATCTTGCAAGAAGCTCATGACACCCCGTATTCCATCCACCCTGGAGGAACCAAGATGTATCAAGACCTAAAGGAAAGATTTTGGTGGCACGGGATGAAAAGGGAGATTGCCACCTATGTTGCGAAGTGTGATGTATGCCAAAGAGTCAAGGCTGAATATCAGCGACCTGCTGGATTGCTCCAACCACTCAAGGTTCCCGAGTGGAAATGGGATAAAGTCGGAATGGATTTCATCACTGGACTACCTAAGTCAAACAAGGGACATGACTCCATCTGGGTCATAGTCGATCATTTGACCAAAGTAGCCCACTTCATTCCTGTTAAGACTACCTATAATGGCAACCAGCTAGCAACTCTATACATCAACAGAATCGTAAGCCTTCATGGTGTTCCCAAGGAGATTGTGTCAGATCGAGGAACCCAATTCACCTCAAGGTTCTGGAAGAAGTTCCAGGAGGCCATGGGGACCAAGTTGTCCTTCAGCACTGCTTTCCACCCACAGGCCGGAGGACAGACAGAACGAGTGAATCAGATACTCGAAGACATGCTCCGAGCCTGTGTCTTAGCATATGGAGCTAAGTGGGAAGATTGCCTCCCTTTTGCCGAATTCTCCTACAACAACAGTTATCAGTCAAGCCTTCAGATGGCACCATTTGAGGTGTTATATGGACGGAAGTGCCGCACACCCCTCAACTGGTCGGAGACCGGAGAAGGACTTGTCTTTGGGCCCGATATCCTCCGTGAAGCAGAAGAGCAAGTTCAGCTAGTCAGAGAGCAACTGAAGACCGCCAAGTCAAGGCAGAAGAGCTATGCTGACGCTCGTCGCCGACTAGTAGACTTCCAAGTCGGAGACCATGTATACCTGCGAGTAACTCCTCTTAAGGGAACAAAGCGTTTCCATGTTAAGGGAAAGCTCGCACCAAGGATTATCGGTCCCTTCGAGATCACTGCACGACGAGGAGAAGTGGCTTACCAATTGGAACTGCCACCTGAACTATCCGATGTGCACAACGTATTCCACGTGTCACAACTCCGGAAGTGTCTCCAAGTTCCAGACAAGCCTGATCTTTACAAGGACGTCAATCACCAAGCCATTGACCTTCAGCCTGATTTGACTTACCGTGAGAGGCCCATCTGCATTGTGGATGAGGCAGAGCGACACACTCGAAGCCGCACCATCAAGTACTTCAAGGTCCAATGGAGCAACCACACTGTAGCAGAAGCAACTTGGGAGCGTGAAGACTACCTTAGATCCGAGTTTCCGTATCTCTTTAAAGCCTAGTTTAGGAATCTCGGGGACGAGATTCTTGTAAGGGGGGTAGGTCTGTCACACCCTGCATTTTGTAACATTTCATTTGCATTATTAAAGCATGAAAATTTGGACCAGCAAAAACTTTTGCATTATTTGGCTTTTATTTGGAGTTGGTTTTCTCTCTGTGTTTCTTTTCAAGTGCTCTTTAAAGTCAACTACTCCACCTTCTATATTTCATCTCCTTGCCCCAAACTTCTGCCCAATGACCATGCCATGTGTATAGTGCAATATAGAATTTTCTTACAAAAATAATTTGGCCAAAAAGTATTTTCTAAATTTAGTTTTCCAAAAACCCCTGAATTGAGGTTTGCACTGCAAGTACTTGATTTGGGTCATGAAAAATATTTCAAAAGGTATATTTGAATCCTATTAGATGTAGGACTCCCATAAACCACAAAAATATAATTTTAAAAGTTATTTTACTATTTTATTTAAAAGCTTTTTCTTAAGGCCAGAAATGGTCTTTAATAGGGAAAAATTATTTTATTGTTTTACAAATATTTGAAAAAAATTAGGGAAACTCAGTGGACATATATTTTCCATATATAATAGTTTCAACACATGGTCATGTTCAAAATATTGGTCAAATCCCTCAAAACCCCTTTCTGGATATTTCAAGCTTTTGAAATATTTACAAAGGAAATATTCTCCAAAAATTCCAAGAAAATTCTATCATCTCACATATGACATACTTGATGATCTTGACAAGTATCATGTCATGGAGAATAGTATAACCCCATGAAATCCCCTCAAAACCATTTCTGTCCATTTTGAAGTTTGAGCAACTTTACATTGCCAAACATGTCCAAATGTTCTCAAACTTGGTGCACATGCTCCAATGGTCAAATAATGCATCTAGACCAAATGGCACAGGTTGGAGAAGAAGATATCTTGATCAAAGTGCCTCAAAACCCTCTCTGACCAGAATCAAATTTGAACTACTTTGTACTACCAACTTTTTCTCCATGACCCCAACTTTTGTGAGCCTGATCACATGACTAAATAAGGACACCACACCAAGTGGTGCATCAAGGAGAATTGATCTACTCAACTGGATCTATACAAGTCCATTCCTGCCAATTTTTAGGGTTTGCAAAAGTTGCATTGGCAACTTTGTCCAAATAAGCTCAAAATGGGTGGAAGGCCCTAATTATGTGTGACATCTCACCCAGTGGAGTCTCATGGCAAGTGGAAATTATTAACTTGCCCAAACCATCATCAAACACCTTTTGGCAGAATGTTGAAATGCCAATTCCAGCCTCTTGCACTAATCTCCTTGAGCCCATCTTTTTACCACAACCCCTCCTCGTTCCCCTCTGCAACTTGGATGCTTTTCTGCCCGAGGAAGCAATGATGAGGGAGGGGGAAACCCCATTTGTCTTCTCTGGACAGCAACTTCTCCCCTCTCTCTCAGCCTCCTTCTCTCCCCTCAGCCCTCCAGAGCATCCAAGGCTCACTCCCACTTTTGCCCACACCCCCTGCAGCCTCCAGACACTAGTGGACGCGCGCGGACGCGAGAAAGCCGCGAATGCCGGCCAAAGTCGCGCTCTGGAGCGCCCGGCAGGACACCGACCGTTGACGTCGCGTCTCTCGACCACCTCGAGCTTCCCCCGCACGCTAGTCGATGCCCCTCGACGTCCGCTCCACGCCAGCAGGCCGCCCACTTGCTCCCGCGCCCTCCTCTCTCTCCAGCAGCTCGCGCCAGAGCGCCGCCCCGCTCGGCCAATGCCCGCGCCACCCCTGTGGCCCGCGTGCAGCTCGTCTCGCTCCTACTCTCTCTCCCTGGCACCCTACACCACTCCCACGAACACCCCCGAGCCCTTCATTCCCTCTCCAACGGACACCCGAGCCGATCCCGCGGACACCCGTAGGCCACGCCTATGGTGGACCTCGGCCAGCCTATATAAGGCGACCCCGAGCCCCTCCTTCACTCCCTGTTGCTTCCCCACACTCCTAATCCACCTCCCATACCACCCATTCATCTCCAGAGCCGCCCGAGCTCGAGATCAAGCTCGAGCTCTGCCGCCTCGGCTCGTCGGCGTTCGCGCGGTACAGGCCTCCTCCGCCCCCGTTTTCTCTTGATCTGGAACCGCACGGCCACGCTGACCCTTTCCCCTCTCTTTCCCACTCTTTTTGCAGCCGGGAACGGCCGGATCCATCGACGCCGAAGCACTTCTGCCGCATGACCTCGTCGCCGGCGAACCAGGCTACTCTGGCGACCGTCTCCACCACCACCCGAACGGCGACACCTCCCCGAGTCCAACGGTACCACCTGCACACCTCCCCGTGCTCTCTATCGCCGCCGGCGAGCTCGTCGTCGCCTCTGGACGGAGGTAGACGACGACGGCCGTGGGGCCAGCCCGTCAGCCTCACGCCCTGACGGGTGGGATCCACCCGTCAGGTTTAAACGCGCACGCGCGCGCGCACTGGTTCGCCCGACGGCTGAAGGCGTATTTCGCCTTTACGCCTTTGACGTGGCGGCCCGCGTGGGCTGGTTTCCCCCCCCCCCCCTGGGCCTGCTGCCCGTGGCCTCTCTGGCCCAGTGGCACAGTGCCACTTTTCCTTTTCTTTTTCTGTCTCCCTTCCAAAAATTCCACAGGGCAAAATATTTATCCAAATGAAATATTTCCAACTCCTAAAATCTCAGAATAATCCCACCTATTTATTGGTGTAACTTTCATGCACATCCATTACACCTTTCTGCTCTGTTCAAATTTAAATTCAAATTTGAACAATAAAACCTCTGTTTGAAAATCCACAACTCTGTTTCCCTAGCTCCAAATCCAAAACCAAGAATTTTTCCCTTCCTAGTTTTCCTCCTAGTATTTTACAAAAATAAGTTGACATTTTTCTGAGCACTTTGACTTTTCTGTTTTTATTATTGTCTTATTTTCCCGTTATTTTCTTGCAACGTTAGATCCCTTATTTGACGAGGTAGCTGAAGAAGAAGGAGGAGAAGGGCCTGAAGACTTTGAAGACCAAGCCAACCAAGGCAAGCAGCCCTTTGACCATGTCTATGAAACCCTTTTATCCATGTCATATAGCTCTTTATTATTGTTGCATCAGAATCATGATGAGATGGTGAACCACGTGGGTTGGTTGCCTCTGCTACTTCCTCATTGATACTTGCATTGTGCATGGCCCTACCTTCTTATGAGGGTTATGCCGGTGGGAGTAGATAGGATGCTAAAGTTCATGCTACGCAAAAAGGGACGGGTATATGCATGTTGAAGGAAACAAAGTATTTCCAAAAGACTTTTTCAAAAACCCCGTCGGGTGCCACTTATGCCCGAGGGATATGATGAGATGGGTAACCACTTGATGAAGAAGTGGTGTACCGAGGCAAGTGTGTGTGTTGTTTTCGAAAACGGATTAGATTTAAGATTTGTCGACTGTCCCAACCTTACATGCGCAACCACTCTACCCTTATATGGGAAAGGGCATTATTGATTACCTAGACCGATACTAGCTTGGAGCCTGCATTACTAGTGACGGGAGAGTTGTTGGTGCGCTCTCTCGGGACGGGGTCGTGCCAGGTAGGGCGGCCATGACTATTTTCACAGGGCACCGGACACACCGTTGGTACCCCGTGCTTGTGGTATGTGATGAATGTGGGAGCGATGCTCCACAATTTTAAGATGTGAAATGTTGGGCACCGGGGTTACTACCAATCGAGTGGACTCCATGTTAGTGTCGTCTAGGGAAAGGTAGTGATCGGGTGCTTACCCCGGGTACTTGAGGTACAGCGGGTCGTGGCTGACAGGGAAGTTCCCCGGATCTTGTGGGTACAGTGTGCAACCTCTGCAGAGTGTAAAACTATTCGAATAGCCGTGTCCACGGTCAAGGACGGTTGGGTGGTGCTGCTTAAACTACATCCAGAGTTTTCAACCATACGTGTGTGAGCTGATAAAACTACTTGGGTCAAGTCAAAGGACTTGAAATGATTGAGTTGGGTTGGTGCCCACTCTATTTATGTTGATATCTGTAACCGGTCCTCATGGTTACTTGAATTCTCTTGATGCATGCCTTACAAAGATGTTGAACATGTCATTGCACTCAAAACTAGCTTTCTGCAAAATTTACCTATATCATGCATTGTCGTATCTTGAACCAAAACATGGGTTGCTTGCGAGTACATTCAAAGTACTCATTGGCTTGCCACTGGTTATTTAATTGACTAGGCATGGAAGAACCGGAGTTCGAAGAAGAGTTCTTTGGAGACGAACATGCGAGCTAGGACGTTTCCCAATCAGAATGCCTGTAGGGTTAAGGCAGATGGCATGGGTTCTACTTATCGACGAAGATTTCCGCTGCTTGTGTTTCATTTGATGTTCAGCCCTTAAGGCTTTATCGATGTAAGACTTGACCATAATGGTCACAATTTGTGTAAGACGGTATGTATGGATGTAAGACTCTTGTTATTCAGCTTCTGTGTGTTCAGTGAGCATTGATCTCTGGGATAACTGTACACGTGCATTCGGTGATCTCGACTCTTGAGTCGGGGTCCCCACACGGCGGCGGGCTTCGCGGCGGCCGGTGGCTTCAGGAGTTTTGGGCGTTTGAACTATGGTGGCTCCCGGTCGTGTTTGAGTAGCTGGGTGGCTCCGCAAGACGAAGGGAAGTCGGGTGGTGGTGTTGGCTTGACGGGGGAGGTCCTGGTTGCAACGAAACGGACCGGAGAGCGGCGGTGGACGAGCTGGCCGGAGACGGGGAAGACGGCCTCTCCTGGTCGATTGCGAACTAGGGGAGCGCTAGTGGAGTGGCTTGAGGCTGCCTGAGGTCCAGGAGGAGCTCGGGGTCACCTTTATATAGCATAGCTAGGTCGGTTCCGCCATTGCCGAGGATAAGATCGCCGGCCGACCGATTCTGCTGCGGCAGGGCATCGTGGCATCGACGAGCGCTTGCGGACGAGCGAGGGGATAAGCTCGGACTGCTCGAGGGGCAGCTGGCATGTGGCTGCGGCTCGGGCGGCGCCGACCGTGGCAGGAGCTCACTGCGGATGCCGGCGTGCCGCCAAGGAGCTCTGACGGCAGTGCTGCAGGGCGCCAGGGACGGCTTGGCTTGTTCTGATGAGTGGCCGAGGGTGGGGCGCGGCTCTGCAGGGCGAGCAAAAGTCAGGGGCGCGACGCGGCGGCTCGGTGCACGCGCGTGCAAAACGTGCACTCTGGGAGCGCCCAGAGCACACACGTGACATGTTTGACAAAATGCCAATGTGGTCTAGAGCGCTTGGTTGAGGCTGGTAACTAACATGACCAGGCTAGGGTTTGCAAGATAGCTAATGGACATGGGGGTTAGGCCAGGAGACCAAGCTTGCAATGCTAACTGAAAATCATGTCAGAATTGGTCATGCCTACAAGGTGTTTGACAAAATGTCAAGGACACCTAGGCATTTCTTGGAGTGGTCAAAATCTCCAGAATGGGGTCTCTTTAGGAGTAGGTGATGGTGGCCAGGTTAGTTTGTCAAGGGGAGAAACTTGCTAGTGCAAATATTTGAGAACATCAGTTTTGGGCAGAAACTAGAGGTTGTCATCTCATGGACCAAAACTATTCCAAATGGTTCATGCTCTTGGAATTAAGGGTTTTGTAAGAAGGACTACAAGTAGGAAGAAGAACCATGGATGAAAGAGCAAGTAAAGATATGGTTGTAGTACAAATCTTCAAGTTGGACCAGAATGAAAAAGAGGTTGATTCACTCAAAACTTTCAAAATACATAACTTGGTTTTTGCATAAAGGTGGGTAATATACTCTTACTGACCTCCCCAAATTTTGGTGGGAGTTTTAAAGAAATATTTAAATAGGTTGTAGTGCAAAATTGCCCACTGGACCAGATTTGAAAATAAGGTGTAGAGCTCAAAATCTCCAATGATCAGAAGATGCTTTTGCACAAAAGTGATTTAGGGACATCATATGTCATCCCCAAATTTTGGTGAAAATTTTGGAGGCATTTATCAAATGGTTGCAGTGCAAAAGAGACTCTGAAAAATCACTTTGAAAGAATAAAGCTCAAGAAAAACAAGTATGCAAATAAAACTACTGATTTAGAATTGTTTTATTGAGAGGTTACAGAAGTCCAATAACATTTTTGGAAAGTTTCCTCTTGAGGTGAAAACTCCACAATATTAAAGAAAAGGGTTCTGAAAACAATAGAAAATCGAAAGAGTAAAAAAATTTAAACTCCTGGCAAAATTTAATAATTAAAACATGGTTAAATTTTTGGAGTGTTACAGCTTTGGTACGGCCAAATACACCAGGGGCTTAAGTACCCCAAAATATGGTGTGATAAGTCCGAACACTTACACAAGTGCGGCACCCCGAACTTATAGCATTATATGCATCGGCTCCGAATCATGTCTTGGGTCAATAGTTGGGTTTGCCCGGCTCCCATGTTTTGGTACCTTACGTTCCATTATATCGGCTAAGGTAGCGCTGGGAGAACCACTGCGATTGTGCCCCGGTTGAGCTGGGTTAAGCACCTCAGTGGAGAAAGCTAAAACTGACCGTCATGATAGGGCGAGAGCCGGTCGCTGTTCGAGAGGTTTTCGAGTCCCTAAAGACTTATGCCGCTTAGAGCGAGGAGTCGGCTTTGTCCGGCCCAGGCGTGGATAGCGCCCCGAACTCGGTCTTCCGAATACTAGGGTCTTCGCCGAAATTTAAAATTATAGAATTCTATGGCTAAGTGAGAGTGTTCAAGCATTATAGTCCGGTTGCCTCATTCGTTGCGTTGAGCGCCTCCCTCGAAGGACCCAAGAATGGGAAAAAGAGCGCTCAAGTTTATCCCGAACACCCCAGCACTCGCGGCATGGGGGCAGAAGCCGACGACTCGCCATCTCTCAAATTTAATAAACGGCCGCACAGAAGGTAATATTTTAAATTCACAAGTGTTGCTTAGCGCATATGAACAAGTTTTCAAGTGTACAGGATAACAAATGCGAGTTTACTCAAAAATTACATCTTTGGAGCATTCACCCGCTATAAGGTGGGCACCCTTCAGGACGCTCTCATAATACATATCAGGCTTGCGATACTCCCTGCTCGGCAGTGGTCTATCCGTCACAAGCTTCTCAGCGTCCATCTTGCCCCAATGCACTTTAGCACAGGCAAGGGCCCTACGGGCACCTTCGATACAGACGGAGCGCTTGATGACTTCAATCCATGGACAGGCGTCCACCAGCCGCCTCACCAGCCCGAAGTAGCTCCTAGGCATGGCTTCCTTAGGCCACAGCCGAACTATGAGGCCCATCAAGGCCTGTTCGGCCACCTTATGGAGCTCGACCAGCTGCTTCAGCTAGTCGCTCAAGGGCACCAGGTGTCCGGCCTCAGCATACTGAGACCAGAACACCTTCTCCATCGAGCTCCCCTCCTCGGCCTGGTAGAATGCGGCAGCGTCGGACACACTGCAGGGCAGATCTGCGAATGCTCCTGGAGAGCTCCGGATTCGGGTAAGTAACAAGTAATTCACTTTTACGTGCTTGCTTTGCATGAAGAATGCCTTACCCGCCGCTATCTTCTTCATTGCCTCAATTTCCTGGAGGGCTTTCTGGGCTTCGGCCTTAGCGGCTTTGGCGCTCTCAAGAGCGGAGGCGAGCTCGGACTCTCGAGTCTTTGAGTCACGCTCCAAACCCTCGTGTTTTTCCACGAGAGACTGGAGCTCTTGCCGCACCTCCGCCACCCGTGCCTCCTGCTTCTCTTGCTCGGTGCGCTCCGTGGCCGCATTGCTTTCGGCCCTAGACACCACTTCCTTCAGGGTCGCCACCTCGTTCGTGGCCCCTGCAATACTCACGTTGTTCGTGTCATTTTTTGCAACCACATCTTTTATATACTTCCATAAGGTATTACTTACCTTCGTTGTCCTCGAGCTGCTTCTTGGCAAGGCCGAGCTTGTTCTCGGACCGCTCGAGGCTCTGCTTCAATGCATTGACCTCCGCAGTTAGTGCGGCAGAGGTCAGCAGCGCAGCCTGCATTCCCCATATTGACATACTTATGTTAGACTCCTGCGTACATCTTTTTAGATCCTCAGTTCGGCTTTTCTTTCCGAACACCAAACTGAGCATCAGGGGCTACTGTCTATGCGGTAATATTTTCACATATCTTAAATACATACCTCAAAGCCTGTTAGAAGGCTGGCACAGGCTTCAGTCAGCCCGCTCTTGGCGGACTGAACTTTCTGAATCAGCACACTCATAACAGTGCGGTGCTGCTCGTCGATGGAGGCGCCGTTAAGCGCCTCCAGCAAATTATCCGGTGCCTCCAGTTGGACGGAGGTCACCGGTGTCGCACTCTCGCCCTTCTTACGAAGGGGCCGCCTGCCGGACTCCAGAACCACTGAAGGTTCCGGTACGGAGTCCGGCCCAGGGCCGGACTCAGAACCCTTCGGGGTTTAATCCCCCTTGTGCCCGAAGTCTGGTAGGTTGCCTTCCGGCACCTCCGGGACCTCCTCCTCCTGGCTGGGCCCTTTTTGGGACCCCACCTCGACGTCATCCGCAGCGCGAGGAGAGGATACGGCCGGAAGTGAAGTGCTATTCACGTCCGACGAAGCCAGGGAGCCGCTCGTTGAAGTGTTGAGCCCGTCCTTGGGCGGGCTGCAGAGTTATATTCGGTGTTAGGAGATTCTATGCGACAAACTAAACGCCATGAGTTATTCTGGTATCCGGACACTTACGATGTTGCCAGGGGCTTAGCCCTCGGTGGCCACTTCTCTTCGCTGTCGTCGGCGTTGGTGGAGTAGTCCGGAGGAACGGTCCTTCCCTTCTTGGACCCTCCGTCCTCCCTAGTTGGGGCGGCCTTCCTTTTCTTCTCTCCCCCGCTGGGCAAGAGGCCTCTTTCTCCTCCTCCTCGTCTTCGCGGGAGGAGTCCGCCTCGGAGTCATCGGACGATGAGTCCGACAACACCTGGCGCCGGGAACTCCTTCGAGTTCCCGTGGCCTTCTTCTTGGCCTTCTTCTCCGGCACCACGTGAGGTGCCGGAACCAGCAGCCCCATCAATCGGGCGTCCGCTGGGTCTTCTGGCAAGGGAGCCGGACAGTCAACCTGCCCGGACGTCTTCTGCTAGGCCTGTGAAAGGTAAGGGAGTTTAGATCCCGCATAGAGTCAAACTATGGAAAACAAGTGTCCTGTAAAGGGTAAAATAGCTTACCTCGCCAGCTTGACGCTGCGAGCTGAATCCGCGATCTTCAGTAGCGGATGCGGGAGCCTCAGCACCCTTGAACAACACCTTCCAGGCATCTTCATATGTAGTGTCGAAGAGCCTACTCAAGGTTTGGTGTTGTGCCGGATCAAACTCCCACAAGCTGAGGCCCGTTGTTGGCACGGGAGGATCCGGTGGATGAGCATGACCTGGACTACGTTGACGAGCTTGAGCTTCTTGTTCACCAGGCTTTGGACGTAGGATTGGAGTCTGGTCAGCTCTTCCAAATTACCCCATGTTAGGCTCGTCTCTTTCCAAGAGGTGAGCCGTGTAGGGAAGCCAGATCAAAATTCAGGGGCCGCTACCCATTGAGGGTCACGCGGCTCGGTGATGTAGAACCACCCCGATTGCCACCCCTTTATGGTCTCCACGAAGGAGCCCTCGAGCCATAGGACATTGGGCATCTTGCCCACCATGGCACCTCCGCACTCTGCTTGGAGGCCGCCCACTACCTTCGGCTTGACATTGAAGGTCTTCAGCCATAAGCCGAAGTGGGGCTGGATGCAGAGGAAGGCCTCGCACACGACGATGAACGCCGAGATGTTGAGGATGAAATTCGGGGCCAGATCATGGAAACCCAGGCCGTAGTAGAACATGAGCCCCCGGACAAATGGGTGAAGTGGAAAACCTAGTCCGTGGAGGAAGTGGGGGAGGAACACCACCCTCTCATGGGGCCTGGGGGTGGGGATAAGCTGCCCCTTGTCGGGGAGCCGATGCGTGATGTCGCTGGACAAGTATCCGGCCTTCCACAGCTTTTTGATGTGTCCCTCCATGACGGAGGAGACCATCCACTTGCCTCCCCCTCCGTACATGGCTGGGGAAGGTTGAGGCGAGATGTGCGGACTTGGTCGCTGGAGCTCGAGTGCGCGGAAATGGATGAGCAAAGGAGGAAGAAGGCGTGTGTGAAAAGGTGGATCCTTATCCCCTTATATGGACGGACGAAACTATGCGTCCCCACCAGCCTAGTAAAACTCGCTAATCTCCCAAGCGCCATAATTAATGGCACGGTTGGGTTACCCACGCCCGTATTGATGAGAATCCCGGAATAAGGGGACACGATCTCTGCTTTGACAAGATGTGCCAAGGAAACCACCTCGCTAAACGCGCTGAGGTGGGACAGTAAAAACGATTTGAATAAAGGCTTGGCCGTGGTGTGATGTCACGCCACGGAATTCGTCAGCAGATTGAATTTGTGTAAATATTATTCTCTCTACGGTGGTATGTGGAACTTATTTTGCAGAGCCGGACACTATCCTTGTGTTCTATGAAGTATTCGGAGGAGGAACCCGCCTTGCAATGCCGAAGACAATATGCGCGCCGGACTCGTCGTCATTGAAGCCTGGTTCAGGGGCTGCTGAGGGAGTCCTAGATTAGGGGGTGTCCAGATGGCCGGACTATAGCCTTTAGCCAGACTCCTGGACTATGAAGATACAAGATTGAAGACTTCGTCCCGTGTCCGGATGGGACTTCCCTTGGCGTGGAAGGCAAGCTTGGCGATACGGATATGTAGATCTCCTACCATTGTAACCGACTCTGTGTAACCCTAACCCTCTTTGGTGGCTATATAAACCGGAGGGTTTTAGTCCATAGGACGAACAACAATCATACCATAGGCTAGCTTCTAGGGTTTAGCCTCTCTGATATCGTGGTAGATCTACTCTTGTACTACCGATTTCATCAATATCAATCAAGTAGGAGTAGGTTTTACCTCCATCGAGAGGGCCCGAACCTGGGTAAAAACATCGTGTCCCTTGTCTCCTGTTACCATCCGCCTAGACGCACAGTTCGGAACCCCCTACCCGAGATCCGCCTGTTTTGACACCGACAACCACCTTTAGTCAGGATAGCTTGTACTAGTTGTCCCCTTTCAAAATGGCCGCTATTGGATCCCTTCCCGCTCAATATTTGGGAAGAGGACCAGGGCCTCTATAAATAGGGCTAACCACCACAGTAGAAGGCATCTGATAGAGAAGTTCATCCACATCACCACAAGAACACCTCTCCTTGCGAGGCTGTTCTTCCTCTGTACTGTTCATCATCAGCCCAAGAGGCAATCCACCACAAGACACACTGGATTAGGGTGTTACACCGCAATGGTGGCCCGAACCAGTATAAACCTCATGTCTCTTGTGTTGTTCATCGTGCTAGCTTAGTAATCGCGGCGAGGTTGTGGGCATGTTTTGGTAGGGAGAGATCTTCGTGCGCACCCCAGAGTTCGAACCTTAAGGGTTTTGCTGGAACCCTATATCCGACAAAATCTCACTCAAAGGAAGATCCTTCACATGGAGCAATAAACAAGACGAGCCTCTATTGGAAAAACTAGACTGGACATTTACTAGTTCTCACTGGACCACTACTCATCCATCTATGTAATGCCCCGAGACCGACGATCCAGAAGACTTCCATATTTTGTGACCTCAGTGTGTTTTTATTTGTGCTTGCTCTATTTATTTTTGCATTGCATCATGTCATCATGCCAGCATGTCATTTAATTTTTAAAACCTCATCTAAATAAAAACCATAGATCTTTTGATCTATTTAAATCGAGGGAATTCACATGGTGACTTCTCTTTATAACATATCTTCCCAATATTAGGGAGCTATATTTAAATATTTCATTAACTTGGAATTCACCATAACACACTTACAAAATATTCCAATGCCTTTGTTATCTTAATTCTTCGTCTCCAACCTTGCCATATATTTCTTTCATCATTTTCCGGAGCTCCACCAAAAATCCGAACATTTTTGGACCTTCCTTTTATCAAGTCCTAGTTCAAACCCATTTGAATTAAATTCAAATGAGTTTGAATTTAAATCTTTCAATCATGGCCTTTCTATTTTTCTTGGAACAAGCGCATTTATGCGAATCCGGGAAAATTATCCCCTTGCCCTAAATTCTTGTCCACTCATTTATTTTCTCTCCCTTTCTTTCTTTGCTTTTCTGTTTTTTTGGAAGAGATCTGAAAAAGAGAGAAGGAGAGAAGGATCCCAGCAGCTGCACTAGTTGGCCCAAGGCCCAGCCGCGCCCCTGCCTAAACCCTAGCCCGATCGAACCCTCTCCCGATGCCCATCTCCCCGAGCGCCTTTTCCCCTCGCGGCGCCAGAACCCATCGCTCGAACCCCCTCTGATCGATCCCCACTCCTCTCGATCTCGTCTCCCTTTGCCCTCCTCCCAGCGCCGCCACATCTCCTCGCTCGATCCCCATCTCCCCTCGATCTCCTCCCTCATGCTCCTTCCTCCTCTGCCTCGTCCCCAACGCCTGGAGGCCTCCTCCCGTGCCTCTCGATCCCGCCGCGTCGGCCTGCGATCGCCGCTGACGACGAGCTCCAACAGGAGCCCGGAGTCCCCTGCCCCCTCTGCACGAGCGCCCTTGCACGCTGGCACCCGCGCCGCTCCTCCCCATCATTTTGGCCGGAGCTCGCCTGAGCCCTAGCACCGGTCGCCGCCGCCAAACCTGACGTCGCCCTCTTGCTTCTCCTCCTCGCCCGCGCGTCCCCGACCACAGCAAGCCGCCTCTCCGGTCAAGTTCCTCGCCGGATTCGGCGACCTCCGCCTTGAACCTGCCGTCTCCGTCCTGTTCCGGGCTTTCTCCGCCCATGCTCTCCTCCATCACCCACCTCGTGCCGACTCCTTCTCCCTCACGCCCGAAGCCTTGCCGCTGCCTGCGTCCGTCCACCACTTGCAGCTGCCGGAGCAGGACCTCCTCGTCGTGGCTCTGCCTCCACTAGCAGCCTCCTGCTGCCTGTCATCTCCATGGCCTTGAGCAGACCAAGCCGCCGGGCGTTCTAGCCCTTGCACATCACTGTTGACCCGAGGAGACCCCCGCCAAGTTCCATCAAGCTGACCGTGTATGTCTACCGTCACCGTGGGTTTTCATCAAGTTCGGCTACAGCACAAAGACATGTGCAACTACACGGATTCGCCGAGTACGACTACCCATGGGACCCGTCAAGTTCATCTACGTGCGAGAACGACTACTTCTACTACTACCGTCGCCGTGTACCACTACGCCCAAGTTCCTCTCCAAACGTGTACAACTACCGTCGCCGTGTACAACTACTTCCTCTACGTCGCCACGTGAACGTCTACCTCCACTATGGCCGTGAACGACTACTCCCTTCGCCGAACCCGAACCGCTCCGAAAACGCACGCTTCAAAGGTATAACCCCGAGACGACCGCCGTGGACCGAATGCATGTGTTGAATGAGATGTGCGATATGTTTGCACCCTGCCCGTTTGTTTCGTGCATGTTCCTCGTTTGCCATGCTGTCGACCCGTGGGAACCCGGAAGCCGGGATCACCCCACCATCTTGCATGACTCGCTCACGCTCGCTTCCTTTTGCACTGGTATCTCCGTGAGCTACCAAAACCGTTATGTTGCGTGGCATCATTTTCGGATATGTTGCCGTGGCACCATTTTTTGTTTCGCCGCCGTGGCACCCTTTTCGTTCCGCCATGGTGACCAAATGCTTCATAACATGCTCATATCAACATTTTCATAAATTGCATAAACTTGAATATGTCATCTGCATCATACTAACAACAATTTAAAATGTTTAAAATTGTTGTTGCATTAAATTGCTTAATAACATGAGGATTTTCCGGAATTATTGTTTGTTATTTCCGGCCTCATTTAAACTTGCCTAAATAGTTAGTTTACTTATGCTTCAGCTCTTGCCATGTTAATAACATTTAATATTGTTGTGTACATAACCGAGAGAGAACTAAATAATTGATGTGGTGTTTCGTCAATATGCAACTCGTTGCATATTGAGCTCCACTTAACTTGTAGTATTGTTTGTTGCACTTTGCCATGCCATGCCTCATTAAACCGGACATGCATCATACTTGATTGTGCTTCATGCCATGTTTATGTGATGGTTGTTTACTATGTTGTTTGTTTCTTTCCGGGTTGCTTCTCTCGTTAGCTTCGGTTTCGTTCCGGAGTTGTGAGGATCCGTTCGACTTCATCCGTTTGTCTTCTTCATGGACTCGTTCTTCTTCCTAGCGGGATCTCAGGCAAGATGATCATACCCTCGAAATCACTACTATCTTTGCTATGCTAGTTTGCTCGCTCTTTTGCTATGCCAATCCTACGATGCCTACCATTTGCTTGTCAGCCTCCCAAATTGCCATGTTAAACCTCTAACCCACCATGTCCTAGCAAACCGTTGATTGGCTATGTTACTGCTTTGCTCAGCCCCTCTTATAGCGTTGTTAGTTGCAGGTGAAGATTGAAGTTTGTTCCTTGTTGGAACATGGAGATGTTGTTCCTGGTTGGAACATGTTTTACTTGTTGGGATATCACAATATCTCTTATTTAATTAATGCACCTATATACTTGGTAAAGGGTGGAAGGCTTGGCCTTATGCCTGGTGTTTTGTTCCACTCTTGCCGCCCTAGTTTCCGTCATACCGGTGTTATGTTCCTTGATTTTGCGTTCCTTACGCGGTTGGGTGATTTATGGGACCCCCTTGACAGTTTGCTTTGAATAAGACTCCTCTAGCAAGGCCCAACCTTGGTTTTACCATTTGACTACCTACCACATATACCCCTTCCCTTGGGTTCTGCAGACTCAAGGGTCATCTTTATTTTAGCCCCCCCGGGCCAGTGCTCCTTCGAGTGTTGGTCCGAAACGGGCAGACTACGGGGCCACCACGGGGCAACTCGAGGGCTGGTTTTACTCGTAGGCTGACCTATCCGGTGTGCCCTGAGAACGAGATATGTGCAGCTCCTATCGGGATTTGTCGGCACATCGGGCGGCTTTGCTGGTCTTGTTTTACCGTTGTCGAAATGTCTTGTAAACCGGGATTCCGAGACTGATCGGGTCTTCCTGGGAGAAGGTCTATTCCTTCGTTGATCGCGAGAGCTTGTCATGGGCTAAGTTGGGACACCCCTACAGGGTATAAACTTTCGAGAGCCGTGCCCGCGGTTATGTGGCAGATGGGAATTTGTTAATGTCCGGGGGTAGATAACTTGACACTTGACTTAATTAAAATGCATCAACCGCGTGTGTAACCGTGATGGTCTCTTCTCGGCGGAGTCCGGGAAGTGAACACGGTGTTGGAGTTATGTTTGACGTAAGTAGTTTCAGGATCACTTCTTGATCGCTACTAGCTTCACGACCGTGCCTTGCTTCTCTTCTCGCTCTCTTTTGCGATTGTAGCCACCATATATGCTAGTCGCTTGCTGCAGCTCCACCTCATTACTCCATCCTTCCTATAAGCTTAAATAGTCTTGATCTCGCGGGTGTGAGATTGTGGAGTCCTCGTGACTCACAGATACTTCCAAAACCAGTTTGCAGGTGCCGATGAAACCGTGCAGGTGACGCATCCGAGCTCAAGGAGGAGCTCGATGAAGATCTTGCCCTTTGTGTTGTTTCGTTCTAGTTGATCAGTAGTGGAGCCCAGTTGGGGTCGATCGGGGACCTTTGTCGCATTTGGGGTTCTTCTTGTATTTTGGTTCCGTAGTCGGACCTTGATTGTATCTGGATGATGTAATGCTTTATTCATGTAATTGTGTGAAGTGGCGATTGTAAGCCAACTATGTATCTCTTTCCCTTATGTATTACATGGGTTGTGTGAAGATTACCTCACTTGAGACATTGCTTTCAATGCGGTTATGCCTCTAAGTCGAGCTTCGATATGTGGGAGATATAGCCGCATCGAGGGCGTGACAATCTACCATGGCTATTCCATTGGCAAAAATTACATCTGACCATGTTCCTATCAAAATTCAAATTGACAGCAACATCACAGAAAGTCAGATATTCAGATTTGAAGAATATTGGACTAAATTTAGTGGATTCATTGAAACTGTGGAAAAGCACTGGCTTAACTCCACACATTTCTCTAACTCAGCAAAAAAATTAAACTCCAAGTTCAAAGCTATCAGAAGAGGTCTGAAAACATGGAGTAAGCAATACTCCCAACTGAACAAAATCATTGACAACTGTTGTTTCTATGTGAAGTTAATTGATGGGCTAGAGGAGCAAAGACCACTATCTAGGGTGAAAAGGAATTTCAAGAAATTGCTCATCAATCATACAAACAAACTACTGGAGGCAAAGAGAATATATTGGAGAATTAGGGCCAACATCAGATGGGCAAACCTTGGAGATGAAAATACAAAGTTTTTTCATGCCATTGCTACTTATGTCTTTAGGCACAACTAAATCACATAATGACAAGGGATGGATGTAGCGACCAGACCTCAACCGGTCAAGTCTTTGTGCATCAGTGTCATCCCTGGATCGGTAATGCTGACATGCACAGTACTCGAGGATTTATAACAGAGTTTCAATCACACACTTATTACATCGAGTCCTCATAAATAGTATGATTACACAAAAATATCATGGCTAAAGGGCATCTAAAATAGATAACTGCGGAAGCTTCAAAGCTAAATGAGTCCATCAACTCCAACGGCATAGCTGAGTGCAAAACAACGACCTATCGCACCTTATTCATCGTCTGAGTAGTCTACAACATGAGACGTTGCAGCCATGTAGGTCAGCACATTGAATATGCTGGCAGAGTTACACTATGAAGTAATGAAATGCAAGAACTATATCTACATGTAATATTTGGCTGGTGGAGGCTGAAGTTTATGATTTTGCATAAAGCTAGTTTTTCCCTACAACAAAGGAATAAATTTATTTAACTACTCCCAAGTTACCCATTATTTGAGAAGGTAACCCCAACTCAAATCCCAACTAAAAGTAACATCATTAACCCAACAAGTTAATTAAAGTAATGTGATGAGATCACATCAATAGATTCAAGTACTAGATACTCAAGATGTCCATAACCGGGGACACGGCTAACCATGGTTAGTTTATACACTCTGCAGAGGTTTGCGCACTTTTCCCCACAAGACTCGACCGCATCCATGATCGAATGATCGAGACATAGCCTTTCTAAAGCATTAACTCTCTACTCCGGGCGGACCGGTACACCTACTCTCCCCTACATCTACTAGTCCACCTCTTCAAGAGCACACGCAACTTACTCAACTATGCCAAAGCCCATAATGGCTTGTGGCTGCACACAGAAGTTTCTAGCATGAATAATCTTATGATCCCTTTGAGTCTGGGTGGCATTCCATAGGATAATCACACGAGTACTCCAGGATTTCCAAAAACAGGCAACACTGGGTTCCCCAGGTGCCTTAACCAATCCACCGAGATGTATATTAAAGTTGCCACCTTAATTTATCCATGATTAAATAACTCTCAAACTTCCATGTATTAATCACAGTCCAATCCCCGTCTACGAGCAGGGCTAAGCAATAATAAGCATAACGTATATTCCCGGGGTGATCTAAAGGTATTAGGTTCCTACATCAAGTACTACAACCAAAACCACATGTTCCCAATCCTACTCATGCAAATATTTGAGGGGCAAAACTAATGCATAGTAAAAACTGGGCATAAAAGAGTATGATCAAAGTGTAACTTGCCTTGCCGATGATCTACAAACTCTAGAGATTGGTTGTAACAAGCTTCGCACTCCCGGTAATCTAGCATAGACAAACAATAGCATACATAAGCAGTCACTCAAACGAAACACGAGAAAAACCGAGAAAAGATCCAAATCGAACACGAAACAAGCAAACGACTTAAACTAACAAAAGTCAAACCTAAAAGAAATATTATCATGTGGATTAGATCTTAACAGTAGTTACATGTGATTAGCTATGATTTGTAAAAAGATTCAACTCAAATAGAGCAACGAAACTCAAAATACGAATGAAACAAGATTGTTTACTAAACTAGACTAAACTCAAATTTTACAGTACCAAAATCATGTTCAAGTCGGTTAACTCGAAAGAACAAAACGACACGAAGATTTAGGCGCTGGTTTCGTCTAATTTGGATAAACGAGTAAAAAGTTATGCTAGTTTAAAGATCAGGGGCTAAATCATGATAAAACTATTTGCGGATAGGTCCCTAGCCGAAAAATGAACTAAAAAGAAAAATCCTACGGTGCGAAAGTTCGCTATCTGAACTTAATTGGCGAAAATCGTTCGTTATAACAAACGAACAAACGGATGTTCGTTAAATAAATAAATCGAACGAAAAACCGATCTAACTAAACGAACCAGCTAAACAAAAAACCGACAAAACCCTAATAAAACGATCTACGTTTTTATCTAAAAAACGGCAGGGTCAGCGACGGGTTCCGGCGAGATGGCAGCGGCGGCAGGCGACGGCGCGGGGTCAGGTGGTGGTGCGGGGCGACGGCGGCGGCTTGCGCAGGCGGCGGCGAGATCCTGCGGCGGGGCGCGGCGCTAGCGACGGCGGCGGGAGGCGGTGGCGGCGGCACGAACGGGGTCCAGGGGGCCCCGGGGTGGCGCTATTTAAAGGGGCAGTGGCTCGGCCTCGGGAGGAGTCCCGGGTGGCGATGGCGGCTCTCCTGTGTCCCGGCCGGACTCGGGGCCGGCGGCGGAGGTGGTGTGATACGTCTCCAACGTATCTATAATTTTTGATTGCTCCATGCTACTTTATCTACTGTTTTGGACTATATTGGGCTTTATTTTCTACTTTTATATTATTTTTGGGACTAACCTATTAACCGGAGGCCCGGCCCAGAATTGTTGTTTTTTTGCCTATTTCAGTGTCTCGAAGAAACGGAATATCAAATGGAGTCCAAACGGAATGAAACCTTCGGGAACGTGATTTTCTAACCGAACGTGATCCAGGAAACTTGGACCCTACTCCAAGAAGTGCCAGAGGCGATCACGAGGGTGGAGGGCGCCCCCCCTGGGCGCGCCCCCTACCTCGTGGGCCCCCTGACGCTCCACCGACGTACTCCTTCCTCCTATATATACCTACGTACCCCCAAACGATCAGAATAGGAGCCAAAAACCTAATTCCACCGCCGCAACCTTCTGTATCCACGAGATCCCATCTTGGGGCCTGTTTCGGAGCTCCGCCGGAGGGGGCATCCACCACGGAGGGCTTCTACATCAACACCATAGCCCCTCCGATGAAGTGTGAGTAGTTTACTTCAAACCTTCGGGTCCATAGCTAGTAGCTAGATGGCTTCTTCTCTCTTTTTGGATCTCAATACAATGTTCTCCCCCTCTCTCGTGGAGATCTATTCGATGTAATCCTCTTTTTGCGGTGTGTTTGTTGAGAACGATGAATTGTGGGTTTATGATCCAGTATTATCTATGAAAAATATTTGATTCTTCTCTGAATTCTTTTATGTATGATTGAGTTATCTTTGCAAGTCTCTGCGAATTATCCTTTTTGGTTTGGCCAACTAGATTGGTAGTTCTTGCAATGGGAGAAGTGCTTAGCTTTGGGTTCAATCTTGCGGTGTCCTTACCCAATGATAGAAAGGGTTGCAAGGCACGTATTGTATTGTTGCCATCGAGGATAACAAGATGGGGTTTTTATGATATTACATGAATTTATCCCTCTACATCATGTCATCTTGCTTAAGGCGTTACTCTGTTTTTAACTTAATAATCTAGATGCATGCTGGATAGCGGTCGATGAGTGGAGTAATAGTAGTAGATGCAGAATCGTTTCAATCTACTTGTCTTGGACGTGATGCCTATATACATGATCATAACCTAGATATACTCATAACTATGCTCAGTTCTGTCAATTGCTCAACAGTAATTTGTTCACCCATCGTAGAATATCTATGCTCTTGAGAGAAGCCACTAGTGAAACCTATGGCCCCCGGGTCTATTCTCATCATATCAATCTCTATCACTTTATTTACTTGCTTTGTTTTTACTTTGCCTTTTACTTTTTACTTTGCATCTATCTATCAAAAATACCAAAAATATTATTTATCATCTCTATCAGATCTCACCCTCGTAAGTGACCGTGAAGGGATTGACAACCCCTAATCGCGTTGGTTGCGAGTAGCTATCATTTTGTGTAGGTACGAGGGACTTGTGTGTGGTCTCCTACTGGATTGATACCTTGGTTCTCAAAAACTGAGGGAAATACTTACGCTACTTTGCTGCATCATCCTCTCCTCTTCGGGGAAATCCAACGCAGTGCTCAAGAGGTAGCATGGTGGCGCGGTGCAGGCCGGCCTGCTTGGCTGGGCCTTTGGCCCAGTCGGGCAGGAAAGAACTTTTTTTTTAATAATTTCACCCGAAAGAAAAAAATTGTAATAAAATATATGAAATTCTAAAAAATTCCAGAAGCAATTTTCACCATCCAAACCTAATATTTAGGACAAGATGAACATTTTTTTGGACTAAGATGCAATATTTTCTAATTCAAAAAAATAGCGAATAAAATACCAATAAAAGCATAATTTGATTTTAAAATTCTTTCTCTAATATTTCTCTCAGGTTGAAGAAGTCATATTATCTTCTCTCATATATTTTTATTATTGGAAATAATTGGAGAGAAAAATAATAAAATCAAATTGATCATTTCTTCAAATTTGAAATAAATTCAAATAGGAATTTTGTGAAACCTCCAACTCTCTCCTTGGGTCCTTGAGTTGCTTAAGATTTTTAGGATCTCAACCAAATGCAAGAATAAATATGATATGCATATGATGATCTATGTATAACATCCAAATTGAAAATTGGGATGTTACAAACCTACCCCCTTAAGATGAATCTCGCCCTCGAGATTCGGGTTGGTCAGCAAAAAGGTTTGGGTGGTCTCTACGGAGATCTTATTCTTGCTCCCAGGTGGCTTCCTCCTCGGTATGGTGGCTCCACTGAACTTTGCAAAACTTGATAACCTTGCTGCGAATAACTCGACTGGAAAACTCGAGAATCTTGACTGGCTTCTCTTCATAGGTCAAATCATTGTCTAACTGAATTGCTTCTAGTGGCACTGTATCTCTCAGAGGTATATCGGCCATCTCTGCATGTCACTTCTTCAACTGGGAAACGTGAAACACATCATGAACTCCTGACAATCTTTCTGGAAATTCCAGCTTGTATGCAACTTCTCCCATGCATTCCAAAACTTTGTATGGTCCCACAAAACGTGGTGCGAGTTTTCCCTTGACTCCAAAATGTATAACTCCTCGAATTGGGGACACATGAAGATATTCTCTGTCTCCGACTTCGTAAACTATCTCCTTGCGTTTAGTATCCGCATAACTCTTCTGCCTGGACTGGGCTACCTTGAGTTTGTCGCGAATCAACTTGACCTTCTCTTTAGAGTCTTTGATTAAATCTGGTCCGAACAATTATCGATCTCCAACTTTGTCCCACGATAATGGTGTCCTGCACCTCCTTTCGTACAAGGCTTCGAAAGGGTCCATCTTCAAACTGGCTTGATAACTGTTGTTATAAGAGAAATCTGCATATGGAAAATTTTCATCCCAACTAGATCCATAATCTAGCGCACAAGCTCTCAACATGTCCTCTAGAATCTGATTGACTCTCTCGGTGTGTCAATCTGTCTGTGGATGAAAGGCCGTACTAAACTCTAGCCTGGTACCCAAAGTTTCATGCAACTGATTCCAAAACTTTGAAGTAAACTGGGTTCCTCTATCTGATACAATGGTCCTCGGAACTCCGTGCAGACATACGATCCTGGCCATGTATATCTTTGCCAAATTAGCACTCGTATAGGTAGTCTTCACCGGGATGAAATGAGCTACTTTCATCAAACAATCGACTACAACCCAAATAGAGTCATAGCCTGAATGAGTCCTGGGTAATCTAGTGATAAATCCATGCCAAGTTTATCCCACTTCCATTCGGGTATCGGCAATGGTTGTAGCAATCCAGATAGCTTCTGATGCTCTGCCTTAACGCTCTGACATACATCACATACTGCTACATACTCGGCTATATCCTTCTTCATTCATGTCCACCAGAAACTTCCCTTCAAATCCAGATACATCTTAGTGTTTCCTGGGTAAATCGAATACGGCGAATCATGGGCCTCCTGCAGAATCAACTTCCTATTGTCGGGGTCATTAGGCACATAAATGTGATCCTCAAACCATAAAGTGTCATGCTCATCCTCATGAAATCCTTTAGCCTTTCCTTTACTCATCCTTTCCTTTATCTTGGTAATCTCCTTGTCAGTCATCTGGTCTTCCCTGATCTTACCCAAAAGAGTAGACTGAATTTCCAATGCTGCAACATAACCGCTCAGAACTATCTCCAAGCATAACTCTCGAAGATCATCTGCTAGCTCCTTAGGTAATCCTCCGGTTATGAGCGTGTTAACATAACTCTTGCGGCTCAACGCATCTGCTATGACATTGGCCTTTCTGGGATGATAGTGCAATTTCATATCATAATCATTTATGAGCTCCAATCATCTCCTTTGCCTAAGGTTCAACTCCTTCTGCGTGAAGATGTATTTCAAACTTTTATGATCCGTGTATACATCACAATGGTTTCCGATGAGAACATGCCTCCATGTCTTCAGCGCATGCACTCTGGCTGCTAACTCCAAATCATGCGTAGCATAATTCAGCTCATGAGGTTTAAGCTGTCGTGGGGCATATGAAACAACTCTTCCTTCCTGCATAAGTATAGCTCCAAGTCCTTGTCGTGAAGCATCGCAATATACTTGGTAGTCCTTTCGTTGGTCTCGGAGAATCAGCATTGGGGCTGTAACCAAACGTTTCTTCAACTCCTGAAAACTAGCTTCACATTCCTCAGTCCATTTAAACTTGGTGTCCTTTAATAACTCCGTCATGGGCTTTGCAATCCTGGAGAAATTCTCAATAAACCTCCGGTAATACCCTGCGAGTCCAAGAAAACTCCTGATCTCCCAAACTGATGTGGGTGCCACCCATTTAGTAACAGAAGTAACCTTGGTAGGGTCTACTGCTATTCCATCTTCGGATATAACATGTCCGAGAAATCAAACGTCCTTTAGCCAAAACTCAGATTTGCTGAACTTGGCATACAACTTATGTTCTCTGAGCTTCTCAAGAACCAAACGCAAATGCTCCTTATGCTCCTCTTCGTTCTTTGAGTAGACCAATATATCATCAATGAACACCACGATGAACTTATCCAAAAAATCCATAAACACTTTGTTCATCATGTTCATGAAATAGGCAGGTGCGTTAGTCAGACCAAATGACATAATGGTATACTCATATAGCCCGTACCTTGTGGTAAAAGTTGTCTTAGGTATATCCTACTCTCGGATCTTCAACTGGTGATAACCTGATCGAAGATCGATCTTAGAGAAGACTTTAGCTCCTTGCAACTGGTCAAACAAATTATTGACCATCGGCAGAGGGTATTTGTTCTTGATTGTCACCTCATTCGGCGCACGATAATCAACTACCATCCTCAAAGATCCATCCTTCTTCTCCACTAGAAGCACTAGGGCTCCCCAAGGTGATGAACTTGGTCGAATGTAACCTTTCTCCAATAACTCATTTATCTGCGTCTTAATTTCCTCCAGATCCTTTGCGGGTATCCGATATGGTCTCCTTGAAATCGGTTCGGTGTGTGGCAATAGCTCAATCAGAAACTCAATGTATCAATCCGGTGGCATGCCTAGTAACTCCTCTGGAAACACGTCGGGGTAGTCCTTTACCACTAGTACTTCCTCCTGTACAACTCCTAATGAGGAATTTACTTGAGTCCTCTTCGGCGCATGCCAGGATACATACTTGATCCTCTTTCCTTCTGGGGTGGTGAGAAGAATTGATTTACTGGCACAGTCGACGTTTCCTTCAAACTTGGATAGACAATCCATTCCCAGTATCACATCCAATCCCTGTGACTCCAAAACAATAAGGTCGGTGGGGAAAACATGTCTACCTATGGTTAGTGTCAACTGATAGCATCCCCTACTAGCCATATACTCCGCTCCTGGGGAACTTACTAACATAGGTGACTTAAGGGCTACGGTTGGCAGGTTATACTTATCCACAAATCCCCTTGATATGTATGAATGTGATGCACCAATATCAAAAAGAACAAGTGCGGTAAATGCATTAATCAAAAACTTACCGACAACTGCGTCGGGTTGATCCTCAATCTCCTCCACGCTGACGTGGTTCACCTAACCATTGGTGAAGGGTTGGGCTTCTTGGCAGAACCTCCATTGCCATTTTCATTCTTAGCTTCAGGACATTCAGTGGCATAATGTCCGGTCTTCTGGCACTTCAAACAGGTAATGTGACTCAGATCCCTCTTGGCTGGCGTTGAAGGGTTGGAACGGTTCTGGCTGCTACTTCCTCCATTCACATCGCCTATCTTGGGGCCATTGTGGTTATGCGAACTTGCTCCATTGTGTGTATGTCCTCCATGGTTATGGCCTCCATGGTTGTGGTTATATCCTCCTGAGTACGGGGAATAGCGGGGCTTCTGCTGAACTCCTGAAGTGTACCTCCCCTGTCCATACTTCCTCTTGCGATTATCAATCTGTTGCTGCTTGCCTTCAATCATGAGAGCCCAGTCTACCAACTCTTGGTAGTTGTTGAATGTTGCCACCATCAACTGCATGCTCAGCTCATCATTCAGTCCCTCCAAAAAATTCTCATGCTTAGCGACATCTGCAGCTACGTCATCAGGGGCATAGCGTGCTAACTAATACGTCATTTTTGCATCATGCTCTTATATTGATATTTATTGCATTATGGGCTGTTATTACACATTTTGTCACAATACTTATGCCTATTCTCTCTTATTTTACAAGGTTTACATGAAGAGGGAGAATGCCGGCAGCTGGATTCTGGGCTGGGAAAGGAGCAAATATTAGAGACCTATTCCGCACAACTCCAAAAGTCCTGAAACTCCACGAAAGTCATTTTTGGAATTAATAAACAATATTGAGCGGAAGAAATACCAGAGGGGGGCCACCCACCGTCCACGAGGGTGGGGGCGCGTGCCCCTGCCTCGTGGGCCCCCTGGCAGCCTTCCGGTGACCATCTTCTGCTATATGAAGTCTTTTACCCTAGAAAAATCATAATCAAGCTTTCGGGACTAAAGACCGCCGCCACGAGGCGGAACCTTGGCGGAACCAATCTAGGGCTCCGGCGAAGCTGTTCTGCCGGGGAAACATCCCTCCAGGAGGGGGAAATCATCACCATCGTCATCATCATTGATCCTCTCATCGGGAGGGGGTCAATCTCCATCAACATCTTGACCAGCACCATCTCCTCTCAAACCCTAGTTCATCTCTTGTGTTCAATATTTGTCCCCAAACCTCAGATTGGTACCTGTGTGTTACTAGTAGTGTTGATTACTCCTTGTAGTTGATGCTAGTTGGTTTATTTGGTGGAAGATAATATGTTCAGATCCTTAATGCATATTAATACCCCTCTGATTATGAACATGAATATGATTTGTGAGTAGTTACGTTTGTTCCTGAGGACAAGGGAGAAGTCTTGCTATAAGTAGTCATGTGAATTTGGTATTCGTTCGATATTTCGATGAGATGTATGTTGTCTCTCCTCTAGTGGTGTTATGCGAATGTCGACTACATGACACTTCACCATTGTTTGGGCCTAGAGGAAGGCATTGGGAAGTAATAAGTAGATGATGGGTTGCTAGAGTGATAGAAGCTTAAACCCTACTTTATGCGTTGCTTCGTAAGGGGCTGATTTGGATCCACATGTTTCATGCTATGGTTAGGTTTACCTTAATACTTCTTTTGTAGTTGCGGATGCTTGAAATAGGGGTTAATCATAAGTGGGATGCTTGTCCAAGAAAGGGCAGTACCCAACCACCGGTCCACCCACATATCAAATTATCAAAGTAAAGAACGTGAATCATATGAGCGTGATGAAAACTAGCTTGACGATAATTCCCATGTGTCCTCGGGAGCGTTTTCCTTCATATAAGAATTTGTCCAGGCTTGTCCTTTGCTACAACAAGGATTGGGCCACCTTGCTGCACCTTATTTACTTCCATTGCTTATTACTCGTTACAAATTACCTCATCACAAAACTATCTGTTACCGATAATTTCAGTGCTTGTAGAGAATACCTTACTAAAAACCGCTTGTCATTTCCTTCTTCTCCTCATTGGGTTCGACACTCTTACTTATCAAAAGGACTATGATAGATCCCTACACTTGTGGGTCATCAAGACTATTTTCTGCCGCCGTTGCCGGGGAGTGAAGCGCCTTTGGTAAGTGGAACTTGGTAAGGAAAAAATTATATAGTGTGTTGAAATTTGTTGTCACTTGTTACTATGGAAACTGATCCTTTGAGGGGCTTTTTCGGGGTATCTTCACCCCAACCATTAGAGAAAAGAGTTGCTCCTCAACCTACTGAACCTACTGAAAATGTTTACTTTCAAATTCCTTCGGGTATGATAGAGAAACTGCTAGCTAATCCTTTTACAGGAGATGGAACATTGCATCCTGATTTGCACCTAATCTATGTGGATGAAGATTGTGGATTATTTAAGCTTGCAGGTATGCCTGATGATGTTGTCAAGAATAAGGTCTTCCCTTTATCTTTGAACGGAGAGGCATTGACATGGTTTAGGCTATGTGATGATATGGGATCATGGAACTACAACCAATTGAAATTGGAATTTCATCAGAAGTTTTATCTATGCATCTTGTTCATCGTGATTGTAATTATATATATAATTTTTGGCCTCGCGAAGGAGAAAGCATATCTCAAGCTTGGGGGAGGCTTAAGTCCATGTTATATTGATGCCCCAATCATGAGCTCTCAAGAGAAATGATTATTCAAAAATTTTATGCTCGGCTTACTCTCAACAATCGCTCCATGCTCGATACTTCTTGTACTGGTTCTTTTATGATGAAGACTATTGAATTTAGATGGGATTTATTGGAAAGAATTGAACGTAACTCTAAAGATTGGGATCTCGACGAAGGTAAGGATTCAGGTATGACACCTAAGTTTGATTGTGTTAAATCCTTTGTGGATACCGATGCTTTTCGTGAATTTAGCACTAAATATGGACTTGACTCTGAGATAGTAGCTTCTTTCTGTGAATCATTTGCTACTCATGTTGACCTCCCTAAGGAGAAGTGGTTTAAATATAATCCTCCCACTGAAGTAAAAGTAGTTGCACCCATTAAAGTTGAAGAAAAGACTAACACTTATAATGATCCTATTGTTCCTACTACTTATATTGAGAAACCACATTTCCCTGTTAGGATAAAGGATCATGCTAAAGCTTCAACTGAGGTCCATAAGAGTAATACTAAAACACTACACCACCTGAGCAAATTAAAGTTGAACCTATTATTGCTATGGTTAAAGATCTCTTGGCTGATAATATTGATGGGCATGTTATTTCCTTCTGTGATGAAGCTGCTAGAATTACTAGGCCAGATACTAAGAATAAACATAGACCTGTTGTTGGCATGCCTGTTATTTCTGTTAAAATAGGAGATCATTGTTATCATGGCTTATGTGATATGGGTGCTAGTGCTAGTGCAATACCTCATTCCTTATACAAAGAAATTATGCATGATATTGCACCTGCTGAGATAGAAGAAATTGATGTTACAATTAAGCTTGCCAATAGAGACACTATTTTACCAGTTGGGATTGTTAGAGATGTTGAAGTCTTGTGTGGGAAAGTTAAATATCCTGCTGATTTTCTTGTTCTTGGTTCCCCACAAGATAGCTTTTGTCCCATTATATTTGGTAGACCATTCTTGAATACTGTTAATGCTAAGATAGATTGCGAAAAGGATGTAGTTACTATTGGTTTGGGGGATATGTCTCATGAGTTTAATTTTGCTAAATTTCGTAGACAACCCCATGATAAAGAATTGCCTAGTAAGGATGAAATTATTGGTCTTGCTTCTATTTTCGTGCCTCCTAATGATCCTTTAGAACAATATTTGCTAGACCATGAAAATGATATGTATATGAATGAAAGAAGGGAGATAGATGAAGTATTCTTTAAACAGGGACCTATTTTGAAACACAACTTGCCTGTTGAAATCCTAGGGGATCCTCCTCCACCCAAGGGTGATCCCATGTTTGAGCTTAAACCATTACCTGATACTCTCAAATATGCTTATCTTGATGAAAATAAGATATATCCTGTTATTATTAGTGCTAACCTTTCAGAGCAGGAAGAGGAGAAATTATTGAAAACTCTGAAGAAGCACCGTGCGGCTATTGGATATACTCTTGATGATCTTAAGGGCATTAGTCCCACTCTATGCCAACACAATATAAAATTGGAGAAAGATGCCAAACCAGTTATTGATCACCAACGACGGCTAAATCCTAAGATGAAAGAAGTGGTAAGAAAGGAAATACTAAAGCTCCTGGAGGCAGGTATAATTTATCATGTTGCTAATAGTCAGTGGGTAAGTCCTGTCCATTGTGTCCCTAAGAAGGGAGGTATTACTTTTGTTCCTAATGACAAAGATGAATTAATCCCACAAAGAATTGTTAGAGGTTATAGGATGTTAATTGATTTCTGCAAATTAAATAAAGCTACTAAAAAGGATCATTACCCTTTGCCTTTTATTTATCAAATGCTAGAAAGATTATCCAAACATACACGTTTTTGCTTTCTAGATGGTTACTCTGGTTTCTCTCAAATACCTGTGTCGGTAGAGGATCAAGAAAAGACCACTTTTACTTGCCCTTTCGGTACTTTTGCTTATAGATGTATGCCTTTTGGTTTATGTAATGCACCTGCTACCTTTCAAAGATGCATGGTGGCTATATTCTCTAACTTTTGTGAAAAGATTGTTGATGTTTTCATGGATGATTTCTCTATTTATGGATCTTTTTTTGATGATTTCTTGAGCAACCTTGAACGAGTTTTATAGAGATGTGAAGATACTAGTCTTGTCTTGAATTAGGAGAAGTGCCACTTTATGGTTAATGAAGGTATAGTCTTGGGCATAAAATTTCTGAAAGAGGTATTGAAGTTGATAAAGCTAAAGTTGATGCTATTGAAAAGATGCCATGTCCCAAGGACATTAAAGGTATAAGAAGTTTCCTTGGTCATGCCGGTTTTTCTAGGAGGTTAATTAAGGACTTCCCTAAAATTTCTGGGCCTCTGACTAATCTCTTACAAAAAGATATTCCTTTTTTCTTCGATGATGATTGTGTAGAAGCATTTGAAATACTTAAGAAAGATTTGATTTCTGCACCTATTGTTCAGCCACCTGATTGGAATTTACCCTTTGAAATTATGTGTGATGCTAGTGATTATGCTATAGGTGCTGTTCTGGGACAAAGAGTTGATAAGAAACTAAATGTTATTCAATATGCTAGTAAAACTCTAGATAGTGCCCAGAGAAATTATGCTACTACTGAAAAAGAATTCTTAGCAATTGTATTTGCTTGTGATAAGTTTAGACCTTATATTGTTGATTCTAAAGTAACTAGTCACACTGATCATGCTGCTATTAAATATCTTATGGAAAAGAAAGATGCTAAACCTAGACTTATTAGATGGGTTCTCCTACTACAAGAATTTGATTTGCACATTATTGATAGAAAGGGAGTTGAGAACCCCGTTGTAGACAAGTTCTCTAGGTTAGAGAATGTTCTTGATGACCCACTACCTATTGATGATAGCTTTCCTGATGAACAATTAGCTGTCATAAATGCTTCTCGTACTGCTCCATGGTATGCTGATTATGCTAATTACATTGTTGCTAAATTTATACCACCTAGTTTCACATACCAGCAAAAGAAAAAGTTTTTCTATGATTTAAGACATTACTTCTGGGATGACCCACACCTTTATAAAGAAGGGGTAGATGGTGTTATTAGATGTTGTGTACCTAAGCATGAACAGGAACAGATCCTACGCAAGTGTCACTCCGAGGCATATGGAGGACACCACGCTGGAGATAGAACTACGCATAAGGTATTGCAATCTGGTTTTAATTAGCCTACTCTCTTCAAAGATGCCCGTAAGTTTGTCTTGTCTTGTGATGAATGTCAAAGAATTGGTAATATTATTAGACGTCAAGAAATGCCTATGAATTATTCTCTTGTTATTGAACCATTTGGTGTCTGGGGCTTTGATTATATGGGACCGTTCCTTCCTCTAATGGGTATACACATATTTTAGTTGTTGTTGATTACGTTACTAAGTGGGTAGAAGCTATTCCAACTAGTAGTGTTCATCATAACACCTCTATTAAGATGCTTAAAGAAGTTATTTTCCCGAGGTTTGGAGTCCCTAGATATTTAATGACTGGTTGTGGTTCACATTTTATTATGGTGCCTTTTGTAAAATGCTTGCTAAGTATGATGTTAATCATAGAATTGCATCTCCATATCACCCACAGTCTAGTGGTCAAGTAGAATTGAGTAATAGAGAGCTTAAATTGATTTTGCAAAAGACTGTTAATAGATCTAGAAAGAATTGGTCCAAGAAACTTGATGATGCATTATGGGCTTATAGAACTGCATATAAAAATCCTATGGATGTATCTCCATATAAAATGGTTTATGGAAAAGCATGACATTTACCTCTCGAACTTGAACATAAGGCATAGTGGGCCATTAAAGAGCTCAATTATGATTTAAAACTTGTCGGTGAGAAGAGGTTATTTGAAATTAGCTCACTTGATGAATGGAGAACTCAAGCCTATGAGAATGCCAAACTGTTTAAAGAAAAAGTTAAAAGATGGCATGACAAAAGGATACAAAAGCATGAGTTTAATGTAGGTGATTATGTTTTGCTATACAACTCTCGTTTAAGATCTTTTGCAGGAAAACTTCTCTCTAAATGGGAAGGCCCTTACGTTATCGAGGAGGTCTATCGTTCCAGTGCCATAAAAATCAATAACTTCGAAGGCACAAATCCAAAGGTGGTGAACGGTCAAAGAATCAAACATTATATCTCAGCTAATCCAATAAATGTTGAAACCAATCTTATTGAAACCGTAACCCCAGAGGAATACATAAGGGACACTTTCCAGAACGTTTCAGACTTCGAAAAGGAATAGGTATGTGGTACGGTAAGTAAACCGACTCCAAAACAGTTCTAATAGCAATTTTTCTCTGTTTTTGAATATTTAAGAAAATAGGAAAATAAGAAGTAGTCCAGGAAGGACACGAGGCATCCACGAGGGTGGAGGGCGCGCCCTACCCCCTGGGCGCGCCCCCTGCCTCGTGGGCACCTCGTGTACTCTCCAGACTCCGTTTTCTTGCACGATACTTCTTTTTGTTGGTAAAAAATCATTATATAATCTCCCAAAGGTTTTGACCACCGTATCATGCAAATATCCTCTGGCTTTGTTTCGAGCTGTTTTTCTAACAGATCTAGATCAGCATGACGTCTCCAAGCGCCCCCAAGGACAAGTTTTTCGAGAAGGTCATCAACCCCTACCTCGCGGAGGTGATGCAACACCCTCAAACCATCGAGATGTGTGAGGGGTGCTGCACATCCGCGATGTTGAAGGACCAAGGAGGACCGGAAGTGTGGAGATGATACTCGAAGCAATGGAACAACAAGTTTTCAAGTGCCAAGGGATTGTGGAACATGGACTCAATGCCAACCAGATGATGATCGCGGAGTTCACCAACAACCACAAGCTGGATGCCAAGAACATTGGGGAGACCATCTTCAAGCTTCATGAGAAAATCGAGCACCTCCAAGCCCAGATCTATGACCTGCAAAACCAAAACTGTGAGTATGAATATAGATTCAAGAGGATGAGTTTGGCTGCAGATTTGAGGATCCCGGAGACTCGATCATCCTTCTATGATGGTGAGCCTATGCCTTGGAAAATGGACGACAAGCCTACATCATCAATAACTTCATCATCACCACCTCCGAAGAAGGAGACATAAACACATGGGTATGGGCACTCCCCTTGGCAACTGCCAAGCTTGGGGGAGGTGCCCCGGTATCGTATCACCATCACACTCCTATCTTTATCGTTTTACTTAGTTCGATACTTTTAGTAATATCTTGATCTAGTAGGATAAAGTTTTTAGTATGATTTAGTTTTGAGTGTTGCTTTATGATCCCTCTATGTAATCGAGTCCGTGAGCTATATATAATAAAGATTAGTGTTGAGTCAAGGGCTTTGCTATCTTGCTATGACCTTGAGGGAATAAAAGAAAAGAAAGAATAAAAAGAAATAAAAGAGATCATATTGATCTTATGGAGAGTAATGACTTCACATATAAAGAGTATGATGAATACAAGTTGTTGAGAGTTGACAAACACAGCTTTGGTCATCGTTGCAATTAATAGGAAGTAATAAAGAAAGAGAGGTTCTCACATATAAATATACTATCTTGGACATCTTTTATGATTGTGAGCACTCATTAGAGTATGACATGCTAAAGAGTTGATGTTGGACAAGGAAGACAATGTAATGGGTTATGTTTTCTTATATCCAAAATAAAGTATATTGTCATGGATCATCCAACATGTTGAGCTTGCCTTTCCCATCATGCTAGCAAAATTCTTTGCACCAAGTAGAGATACTACTTGTGCTTCCAAATATCCTTAAACCCAGTTTTGCCATGAGAGTCCACCATATCTACCTATGGGTTGAGTAAGATCGTTCAAGTAAGTTGTCATGTTAAAAGCAATAAAATTTGCTCTCTAAATATGTATGACTTATTAGTGTGGAGAAAATAAGCTTTATACGATCTTGTGATATGGAAGCAATAAAAGCGACGGACTGCATAATAAAGGTCCATATCACAAGTGGCAATATAAAGTGACGTTCTTTTGCATTAAGATTTCGTGCATCCAACCATAAAAGCACATGACAACCTCTGCTTCCCTCTCCGAAGGGCCTATCTTTTACTTTTGTCTTATACATTAAGAGTCATGGTGATCTTCACCTTTCCTTTTTATATTTTATCCTTTGGCAAGCACCTTGTGTTGGAAAGATCCTGATATATATATCCAATTGGATGTAAGTTAGCATGAACTATTATTGTTGACATTACCCTTGAGGTAAAAGGTTGGGAGGCAACACTATAAGCCCCTATCTTTCTCTGTGTCCGATTAAAACTTCATACCCATAAGTATTGCGTGAGTGTTAGCAATTGTGAAAGACTAAATGATAGTTGAGTATGTGGACTTGCTGAAAAGCTCTTATATTGACTCTTTCCGATGTTATGATAAATTGCAATTGCTTCAGTGACCAAGATCATAGTTTGTTAGTTTTCAATGAAGCTTTTGATTCATACTTGACATTGTGAATAGATTGTTACTTTAGCATAAGAAATCATATGACAAAATATATAAATGTTGTTGTTATAAGAATGATCATGATGCCCTCATGTCCGTATTTGATTTTATTGACACCTCTATCTCTAAACATGTGGACATATTTTTTGATATTGGCTTCCGCTTGAGGACAAGCGAGGTCTAAGCTTCGGGGAGTTGATATGTCCATTTTGCATCATGCTTTTATATTGATATTTATTGCATTATGGGCTGTTATTACACATTATGTCACAATACGTATGCCTATTCTCTCTTATTTTGCAAGGTTTACATGAAGAGGGAGAATGTTGGTCGCTGGGATTCTGGGCTGGAAAAGGAGCAAATATTAGAGACCTATTCCGCACAACTCCAAAAGTCCTGAAACTCCACGAAAGTCATTTTTGGAATTAATAAAAATATTGAGCAGAAGAAATACCATAGGGGGGCCACCCACCATCCACAAGGGTGGGGGCACGCCCTACCCCCCTTGGTGCGCCCCCTGCCTCGTAGGCCCCCTGGCAGCCTTCCAGTGACCATCTTCTGCTATATGAAGTCTTTTACCCAAGAAAAAATCATAAGCAAGCTTCCGGGATGAAACACCGCCGCCACGAGGCGGAACCTTGGCGAAACCAATCTAGGGCTCCGGCGGAGCTGTTCTGTCGGGGAAACATCCCTCTGGGAGGGGCAAATCAACACCATCATCGTCATCATCGATCCTCTCATCGGGAGGGGGTCAATCTCAATCAACATCTTCACCAGCACCAGCTCCTCTCAAACCCTAGTTCATCTCTTGTATTCAATCTTTGTCCCAAAACCTCAGATTGGTACCTGTGTGTTACTAGTAGTGTTGATTACTCCTTGTAGTTGATGCTAGTTGGTTTATTTAGTGGAAGATCATATGTTCAGATCCTTAATGCATATTAATACCCCTCTGATTATGAACATGAATATGATTTGTGAGTAGTTACATTTGTTCTTGAGGTCAAGGGAGAAGTCTTGCTATAAGTAGTCAAGTGAATTTGGTATTCGTTCGATATTTTGATGAGATGTATGTTGTCTCTCCTCTAGTGGTGTTATGTGAACATCGACTACATGAAACTTCACCATTGTTTGGGCCTCGAGGAAGGCATTGGGAAGTAATAAGTAGATGATGGGTTGCTAGAGTGACAGAATCTTAAACCCTAGTTTATGCGTTGCTTTGTAAGGGGCTGATTTGGATCCACATGTTTCATGCTATGGTTAGGTTTACCTTAATACTTCTTTTGTAGTTGTGGATGCTTGCAATAGGGGTTAATCATAAGTGGGGTGCTTGTCCAAGAAAGGGCGGTACCCAAGCACCGGTCCACCCACATATCAAATTATCAAAGTAACAAATGCAAATCATATGAGCGTGATGAAAACTAGCTTGACGATAATTCCCATGTGTCCTCGGGAGCATTTTTCTTCATATAAGAATTTGTCCAGGCTTATCCTTTGCTACAAAAAGGATTGGGCCACCTTGTTGCACCTTATTTACTTTCATTGCTTGTTACTCATTACAAATTACCTCATCACAAAACTATCTACCGATAATTTCAGTGCTTGCAGAGAATACCTTACTAAAAACCGCTTGTCATTTCCTTCTGCTCCTCGTTGGGTTCGACACTCTTACTTATGAAAGGACTACAATACATCCCCTACACTTGTGGGTCATCACTAACTTGCTAAACTCATCCACATACTGGCCCACCCTACGTCCTCCTTGGCGCAAGTTGAGAAACTCACGCTCCTTCATGCTCATAGCTCCTGATGAAACATGGGCAATGCGGAAAGCCTGCTGAAACTGATCCCATGTAACAGTGTTAATGGGGTAAGTGGCTGTGAAATTCTCCCACCATGATGCTGCGGGTCCATCAAGCTGATGTGCGGCATAATGCACTCTCTCTGCATCTGTGCATCTTGAAGTGGTCAGCTCTCTTCCAATCTTGTGGAGCCAATCATCTGCAACAATCGGCTCGGTGCTACTAGAGAACACTGGCGGATTCAACCTTAGAAAGCAGGCTAGGTGATCAACAGGGGGTGGTGGTGGTGGGTTGTTGTTGTTGCCTTGGTTATGGTTCTGAACTAGAATCTGCATCAAGGCACTCTGCTGCTGGATCAACTGAGTGAGCTCCGGTGGCAAAGCAAATCCATTGTCACGTCTCGAAGGCATCTGATGGGTTAGAAGGGGTCAGAAAAAAATAGAATGAGGTCTAAGAGAGATTCACTACCCATAATGCTCATGAGACAAACACAATCAATTTCACTTCACTCAATAGCACACAAAGATCACACAATCGGTCTAAACTATTATTACAAACTCAATTGTTGCTAACTACTTGGAGGGAAATACTACTAGTTACAATGGTGGTCCTCTAGAAATTTTCATTAGAGGAAGACTCCATGATATCTGCTCCAACTTCATCAATGTAGTCGTCATCGTTGTCATCATTAGCATCACTATCCATCTCGGTGTCATCCAGGATAATGTAGTCCTCTGAATGGATCTCCTTGGCTGGTTCTCGCTTGACATTCTCCACTGATATTCCCATCTTCCTCTTCAGGTCTTCATGCTTCTCCAGTAGTACGGCAATCTCTTCCTCATATCCATCGCGTGTAGACTTGAGTTCCTCTTCTAGCTCGTTGTTCCTCTTCACCGGTTTCTTGAACTTCTTCATGTGGATAATTTGTTGATTTTCTTGTTGACAAATATGATCTCCCATCTCTTGAATGTAGGCTGCAATTGATCCATCCCTCCTGGTACGAATCATCTCCCATTGGTCATCTCGGCAGCCACATATCTGGTAAATGGTATTATCCATCTCCTTGTGATACACCTCACATATGCATCCAAAGGTGATATGTGCTGCCATGCTCTTTCCTCTCCAGCTTGGTGCATCTAGGTAGAAATAAATAGGCTCCATTGTTGGCGCAAATGTCCTCCCAGGTACCTAGACTTTGATCTTCCAGTGCTCCTCTTCCGGTACAGATGTAGAGAAAGTCCCCGTGAAGCTTGGTAGTCCGATGTTCAAATATTTAGAGACTTCCTTCAAGTGGCGTCCGAAAGGGGTGTCGTCATCCGGCTGAGTGAACTTGTTCCTGGGATCCGCCATCTATAGAGTAGAAAGAGGGGAGAATTAGATATGAGTAGAGAAGAGAAATCATGTGGCTCATTCTAGTGGTCGCGTCCTACAGTCAACCTGGGCTCTAATACCATCTTGTAGCGACCAGACCTCAAACAGTCAAGTCTCTGTGCATCAGTGCCATCCCTGGATCGGTAATGCTGACATGCACAATACTCGAGGAATTATAACAGAGTTTCAATCACACACTTATTACATCGAGTCCTCATAAAGAGTATGATTACACAAAAATATCATGGCTGAAGGCCTTCTAAAATAGATAACTGTGGAAGCTTCGAAGGTAAATGAGTCCATCAACTCCAATGGCATAGCTGAGTGCAAAACAACGACCTATCACACCTTATTCGTCGTCTGAGTAGTCTGCAACATGAGACGTTGCAGCTGTGTAGGTCAGCACATTGAATATGCTGGCAGAGTTACATTGTAAAGTAATGAAATGCAAGAACTATATCTACATGCAATATTTGGCTGGTGGAGGCTGAAGTTTATGATTTTGCATAAAGCTAGTCTTTCCCTACAACAAAGGAATAAATTTATTTAACTACTCCCAAGTTGCCTATTATTTGAGAAGGTAACCTCAACTCAAATCCCAATTAAAAGTATCATCATTAACCCAACAAGTTAATTAAAGTAACATGATGAGATCACATCAATATATTCAAGTACTAGATACTCAAGATGTCCATAACCGGGGACACGGCTAACCATGATTAGTTTATACACTCTGCAAAGGTTTGTGCACTTTTCCCCACAAGACTCGACCACATCCATGATCGGATGATCGAAACATAGCCTTTCTGAAGCATTAACTCTCTACTCCGGGCGGACCGATACACCTACTTTCCCCTACATCTGCTAGTCCACCTCTTCAAGAGCTCATGCAACTTACTCAACTATGCCAGAGCCCATAATGGCTTGTGGCTGCACACGAAAGTTTCTAGCATGAATAATCTTATGATCCCTTTGAGCCTGGGTGGAATTCCATAGGATAATCACACAGGTACTCTGGGATTTCCAAAAATAGGCAACACTGGGTTCCCCAGGTGCCTCAACCAATCCACCCAGATGTATATTAAAGTTGTCACCTTAATGTTATCCCTGATTAAATAACTCTCAAACTTCCATGTGTTAATCATGATCCAATCCCCGTCTATGAGCATGGCTTAGCAATACTAAGCATAACGTATATTCCCGGGGTGATCAAAAGGTATTAGGTTCCTACCTCAAGTACTACAACCAAAACCAGATGTTCCCAATCCTACTCATGCAAATATTTGAGGGGCAAAACTAATGCATAGTAAAAACTGGGTATAAAAGAGTATGATCAAAGTGTAACTTTCTTTGCTAACGATCTGCAAACTCTAGAGATTCGTAGTAACAAGCTTCGCACTCCGGGTAATCTAGCATAGACAAACAATAGCATACATAAGCAATCACTCAAACGAAACACGAGAAAAACCGAGAAAAGATCCAAATCAAACACGAAACAAGCAAACGACTTAAACTAACAAAAGTCAAACGTAACAGCAATAGTATCATGTGGATTAGATCTTAACAGTAGGTACATGTGATTAGCTATGATTTGCAAAAAGATTCAACTCAAACGGAGCAATGAAACTCAAAATATGAACAAAACAAGATCATTTACTAAACTGGACTAAACTCAAATTTTACAGTACCAAAATCATGTTCAAGTTGGTTAACTAGAAAGAACAGAACGATACGAAGATTTAGGCGCTGGTTTCATCTAATTTGGATAAACGAGTAAAAAGTTACGCTAGTTTAAAGATCAGGGGCTAAATCACGATAAAACTATTCGCGGATAGGCCCCTAGCCGAAAAATAAACTAAAAAGAAAAATCCTACGGCGCGAACATTCGCTATCTAAACTTAACCGGCGAAAATCATTCATTATAACGAACGAATGAATGTTCGTCAAATAAATAAACCGAACGAAAAACCGATCTAAGTAAACGAACCGGCTAAACAAAAAGAAACCGACAAAACCCTAATAAAACCGATCTAGGTTTTTACCTAAAAACCGGCGAGGTCGGCGGTGGATTCCAGCGAGACGGTGGCGGCGGCAGGCGATGGCTTGCATGGGCGGCGGCGAGCTCCTGCGGCGGCTGCGCGACGGCGGCAGGCGGCAGGGCTTGCGGCAGCGACAGGAGGCGGTGGCGGCAGCGCGAACGGGGTCCGGGGGGGCCCGGGGTGGCGCTATTTAAAGGAGGGATGGCTCGGCCTCGGGAGGAGTCCCGGGCGGCGACGGCGGCTCTCTCGTGTCCCGGCCGGACTTGGGGATGGTAGTGGCACGGTGCGGGCCGGCCTACTCGACTGGGCCTTCGGCCCAGTCGGGCGGGAAAGAACTTTTAAAAAAATTAATTTCACCCGATAGAAAAAAAATCCTTATAAAATATAAAAAAATTCAAAAAAATTCCAGAAACAATTTTCACCGTCAAAACCTAATATTTAGGACAAGATGAACATTTTTCTGGACTAAGATGCAATTTTCAAAGATGCAGTATTTTACTAATTCAATAAATAGCGAATAAAATACCAATAAAATCATAATTTGATTTTAAAATTCTTTCTCCCATACTTCTCTCAGGTTGAAGAAGTCATATTATCTTCTCTCATATATTTTTATTGTTGGAAATAATTGGAGAGAAAATAATAAAATCAAATTGATCCTTTCTTCAATTGAAATAAATTCAAATATGAATTTTGTGAAACCTCCAACTCTCTCCTTGGGTCCTTGAGTTGCTTATGATTTCTAGGATCTCAACCAAATGCAAGAATAAATATGATATGCATATGATGATCTATGTATAACATCCAAATTGAAAATTGGGATGTTACAATGGACAACAAATATTTGATCATGACCATAAAGCTGCTATACTTTGGGCATCATTGAAGGATAGGATTGGTACTGAAGTCAACTGCATACAGAACTTTGATATATCCCATCTAGCCATGCATGATGACCTCTCTAACCTTGACAGGCCTTTTTCCAATGAAGAAATTGATGATATTATCAATAAAATGCCCAATGACAAATCTCCTGGGCCTGATGGTTTTAATGGCCTATTTATGAAGAAATGTTGGCACGTCATCAAGCATTACTTCTATAAGTTCATCAATGATTTCCACAATGAAAATGTTGCACTGGCACCTGTTAACACTGCCTACATAACTCTGATACCCAAGAATGATAATCCTGAAACTCCTGATGATTATAGGCCTATATCCCTAGTAAGTATGCCTATCAAAATGCTTACTAACCTACTTGCTAACAGAGCACAACAGATTATTATATCTAGAATTAGCAAGAATCAATATGGCTTTATTAAAACCAGAAATATTCAGGACTGCCTTGCATGGAGTTTTGAATACATACATATGTGCCACAAATCTAAGAAAGAAATCATTATATTCAAGATTGACTTTGTAAAGGCATTTGACAAGGTCAACTACATGGCCATTTTATTCATGATAAAGCACCTGGGTTTCAGCAACAAATGGATTAGATGGGGCACATCTATTCTATCTACAGCCACTACCTCTGTCATCCTCAATGGTGTTTCGGGTAAGTGCATCCAATGCAAATGTGGTGTCAGACAAGGAGATCCATTTCCCCTTTGATGTATGTTCTGGTTGGAGAATTATTGCAAATTATGGTCAATGAAGCATGGAGAAATGGAACTCTATCCTTACCTATTGAGACCAACTATACTGAATGATATCCCATCATACAGTATGCTGATGATACCCTAATTATCCTCCCTGCTGATGAGGAACATATTAGGAGATTCATTGAGATCCTAAATAACTTTTCCAAATTCATAGGGCTTGTAATAAACTATAGTAAATCTTCTATGGTGCTAATCAATATCTCTGATGATAAAGCTCAGGAACTGGCTGATTCCTCTAACTGCAGAAAAGAAGCCATGACATTCACATATATTGGTCTTCCAATGGGATCAACCAGGCCAAAGTATCTGATCTAATGCCCATGGTATCTAGGCTTGATCACAGACTATCTGGTATGGCTTCCATGATGTCTTATTCTGGGAGACTTGTTCATCTCAAATCCATAGTTGCTGCTCTTCCCATATTTGCTATGTGCTGCATCAGAGTCCCTTTCACCATATTGGACCACTTTGAAAAATCTGGTAGAAATTTTCTTTGGTATGGCAAAGGCATCAACAAAAAAGGAAACTGCCTTGTCAAATGGGATAATGTTTGTTTGCCAAAAAAAGCAGGGGGGCTGGGAGTGCTAGATCTGAGAATACAAAACAAAACTCTGCTTACGAAATTCCTTTTCAATTTTTTTAACAAGCATGATTTTGCGTGGGTTAATCTTATCTGGAGCAATTACTATGGCAATGATGAGGTACCAAATTTCCTTACTGAGGTGGGATCTTTTTGGTGGAGGGATTGTTGCTCTATTTTGCAAGAGTTTAAAGACATGACTATATGCTATGCTGGTAGTGGAAATACAATAAAGCTATGGTTAGATAAATGGTGCTCTCATACTCTATCCCACACAATGCCTCAGCTATATTCTTATGCAAAAAATGTAGACATCACTCTAGCATCTGCCAGCAACATGGAGGACAATGATTTTTATGATATGTTTCACTTGCCTGTGTCTTCCATTGCAGTGCAACAGAGTAACAATCTCAGAGATCTGATCAATAGCAGAGATAACCAGCTCTTACCAGACACATGGAAATTTTATTGGGGTGGCACTAAGTACTCTAATAAGAGAATATATCTGGAATTCATGGGAAATCCTGCTGATCCTCCTAAACCCTATCAATGGATATGGAAGTCATGTACCCTTCCCAAGCAGAAATTCTTCTTCTGGCTTCTGTTACAAGACAGATTGAATACTAGAGACCTACTTAATAGGAAGAATTTCTACATTGAGATAAGAAAATGTGTGTTATGTGATGATGAGCCTAATGAACATCTAATGCACCTTTTCTTTAGCTATGATTTCAGCCAAAATTTCTGGATGAACATTGGTTATCAATGGGATACTGATTATAACCTCACAGAAATGCTCCTGGAGGGTAGGAAGCAGAATACCTCTAGTTATTTTAAAGAATGCCTGATTGCTAGGTGCTGGAGTCTATGGAAGCACACGAATAGCATCATATTTGATCACAAGAACAAGAATATGGCATACTGTATAGCCACATTCAAGGAACACTTCAGCATGATCATAAAGAAAGCAAAAGCTGGATTGAAGGAGGGTATGCAAAGTTGGCCAGATTATTTGTAGACATTTTGTTTTCTCTTTACTCCTCCACCATGTACATCCATCTGTAACTGTTCCGTCTTATTAATGAAAATCAGAGTTACCGTGGGGGCCTTCCCTACTATTTTTTCTCGAAAAAATCATGTGAACACACAAAAACAGTAAGGTAAATATTGGGTTGTCTCCCAACAAGTGCTTTTCTTTAATGTCTTTTAGCTAGGCATGATGATTTCAATGACGCTCACATGAAAGATAAGAATTGAAACATAAAGAGAGCATCATTAAGAATATGACTAGCACATTTAAATCTAACCCACTTCCTATGCCTAGGGATTTTGTGAGCACAGAATTTATAGGAACAAGGATCAACTAGCATAGGAAGGCAAAACAAGTATAACTTCGAAACTTTAAGCTCATAGAGAGGAAACTTGATATTATTGCAACTCCTACAAGCATGTATTTCTCCCTTATAATAATTTTCAGTAGCATCATGAATGAATTCAACAATTTAACCAACACATAAAGCATTCTTTTCATGATCTACAAGCATAGAAATTTTACTATTCTCCACATAAGAAAAATTCTTCTCATTCGGAATAGTGGGGGCAAACTCAACAAAATAACTGTCATGTGAGGCACAATCCAATTGAAAATTAAAATGATGATGAAAAGTTTCATGGTTAACATATTCCCTTATAGCATACATGTCATCATAGGTAGCAACTTTGTTCTCATAATCAATTGGAACCTCTTCCGAAATAGTGGAATCATTACTAACTAAATTTGACTCTCTTCCAAATCCACTTTCATAAATATCACACTAAGATTCAACACGCTCCAAAATAGTGGGATCACTAATTCCTAAAGTTGACATTCTTCCAAGCCCACTTTAGATGATAGTATTATTCATACTCCAAAATATATAAGTGAAGTTCATGGAGCATTCTACAATTAATATAGAATAACCAATATCCAAGCTCAAAATATATAAGTGAAGCACACGAAGCATTCTATAAAACCATACTCAAAAGATTTAACTGAAGCATAAAGAGCATTCTATAAGGCCATACTCAAAAGATATAAGTGAACCACATGAAGAATTCTATAAATCGATGAAGGGCTAACTCATACTAGCATGGTTCTTAAAGAAAAAGAAAAACACAAATGACACAAATCATGTGAACAAAATAAAAACCAAAGTATACCGATAATTGTTGAAGAAGAAAGATGGGATGCCAACCGGTGCATCCCCAAGCTTAGATGCTTGAGTATCCTCAGAATATTTACTTGGGGTGCATGGGGCATCCCCAAGCTTGAACTCTTGCCTCTCTTTATTCTTGTCACATCGGTAACTCCTCGTTCCTCGAACACTTCATCCACACAAAACTTAACCAAAACTTTGTGAGATCCGTTAGTATACTAAAGCAAATCACTACCTTTAGGTACTGTTGTAAACTCATTCCAATTTCATATTAGCATTATATCTACTGTATTCCAACTTCACCATGGTTCAGACCCACCAATACTACCCATAGATTCATCAAAATAAGCGAACAACACATAGAAAACAGAATTTGTCAAAAATAGGACAGTCTGTAGTAATCTGAAAATTTTGTATACTTCTGTAACTCCAAAAGTTCTAAAACAAATAAGAAAATTTAAACAATTTGTATAGAAGTAATGTGAACAAAGTTTCAGACCCATTTGACTTTCCAGTAAAAAATGTAAATTCACGCGTTACAGCCAAAGTTTCTGTTTTTGTACTCCATATAGTAAACAAGCAATCTAATCATCCTAGAACCAAAGCTTGGCACATTATTTTTATAATAAAATAAATATATACAAGGGGATAATTATTTACAGAGAAACTTCCATGAAAATGTTTACATTGTTTCCTTGATCATGAACACAAGTGTTCAGGGTCGACCCTCACTTCTTCAATGCATAACTTTCCAATCACTTCTCTTTTTGAAAAACTTTTTAGGCATATGAGGCAAGTGAATCTTTTTGTATTTTCATTTTTCTTAATTTTTTTGTTTGTTTCACCGAAAACTAAGCAAAACATAACTACTTAGTAAAGAAAGCAAACAAGCACACACGAGAATATCAACCCCACGCTACTGCTCCCCAGCAACGGCGCCAGAAAAGAGCTTGATAATCCCCAAGTGCAGGGAATCATCATAGCAATTCCCAAAGGTGGAAGTGATAAGTATGGAGTGTCGAACCCACAAGGAGCTAATGGTAAGATCGATATTCTCTCAAGTCCTATCTGCCACTGATACGACTCTACGTACACCGAACGTTTGCTTCCAACTAGAAACAAGAAATAAAACTATGTTGTGGGTATGAAGAGGATAGCTTTGCATGATATCAGAGAGCTAAAATATAAAAGTAGGTGTTGTTATCATAAATTTAGAATACATTACTAAATATTATAAATAGCGAGTGTGGAATAATGATGGGTCGGTGTGCGAAATTGTCCTAGGCAATTGTTAACAAGACCGGTAGTCGTCATTGCAATTTCATATGAGGGAGAGGCATAAGCTAACATATTTTCTCTTCTTGGATCATATGCACTTATGATTGGGACTCTAGCAAGCATCCACAACTACTAAAGATCACTAAGGTAAAGTCCAACCATAGCATTAACATATCAAGTCCCCTTTATCCCATACGCAACAACCCCCTTACTCGGGTTTATGCTTATGTCACTCAAGCAACCCACTATAAGCGAATCATGAGTGTATTGCAACACCCTACAGCGGGTATCCCTCATGCTTGCGCGACACGGAGGGCAAAATAGGACATCACCAAAATAAAACATACAACTCATACCAATCTAGATCATCAATCAACCCAAAGACAAAGGATATCTACTCAAAACATCATAGGATGGCAACACATCATTGGATCATAATATGTGGCATAAAGCACCATGTTAAAGTAGGGATTACAGGGGGTGCGAGAGAGTGGACCGCATAAAAGAGATGAGGATGGTGATGTTGATGAAGACGATCACCACGGCGATGATTCCCCTCCCGATGGCACTCCGGCGCCACCGAGAGAGAGGAGAAGGGTTCTCCCCCTTGTCCTTCCTCCTCCATGGCATCCCCCCTGGATGGGGAGAGGTTCTCCCTCTGGTCCTTGGCCTCCATGGCGATGATGGCCTCTCCGAGGTCCTTCCCCATGGCCTTCGGTGATGATGGCCCCCTCCGGCAGGGTGCCAGAGAGGCCTAGATTGATTTCTTGTGGCTACATAGGCTTTCGGCGGCGGAACAACCGATCTAGGTTATTTTCTGGAGGTTTGGGTATTTATAGGAGAGGTTGGCATCGAGAACAAGTCAAGGGCCCCCACGGAGAGTCCACGAGGCAGGGGGCGCACCGCAGGGGGTGGGCGCGCCCTCCACCCTCGTGGGGCTCACGGGACTCCCCTCTTGTAACTTTTCATTCCATTATTTTTTATATTTTCCAAAAAAAGCTCCATTGATTTTCAGCGCATTCCGAGAACTTCTATTTCTGCACAAAAACAACACCATGGTAGTTCTGCTGAAAATAGAGTCAGTCCGGGTTAGTTCTAATCAAATCATACAAAAATCATATAAAACTATTGTAAACATGGCATCAATACTTCATAAATTATAGATACGTTGGAGACGTATCGATCACTCAAATATGGAACAAGGAAATAGCACAATTGGTACCAATTCTTGTCGGTTCTCACACCTACATAAGTAAAAGCTTATGGTGGAGCTCGATTAGGATGGTGGCACAAAATTTGATGCAATTGTTAGTGAGCCTAAATAATGTTGGAAAAGATTTACAAATTTGCAAATGCAATAAGTTCACCAACAACAAGATATAGTACACGGAAACACACGCGCAAATAGATAAGTGGGGTCATGCAACCAAGGAATGAGCCAAAATTTGGAATCCACGAAAATGCTCTTGTTGCACAACATTGGAGAGATGCTAGCACGATTGCACAATAGGCGGATACGAAACTTGTGCACAACCTACTAAGCAAAAATGCAACGACTTCTATCCCAAGTATGCTATATGTATGGTATTCCAGTGATATGATCCAAGATGATCGAGTATGACAATCTTAATGTAGTATGATGCTATGGTTCTTCCTTATAAGCTCTTTCCTTATCTTTCCCTTTTGCTTAAAATCTTGTTTGGCTCTTTCTCTTTTGAGCTCTTTTCTCATGAAAAACTTGACGAACCAAGATAGCAATTGTGTATGCGATGACAACCTTGTGACACAAGAGATGATAGCAAGATATGCACCACGATGATATGGTATGTATGCTACGGGAAGTATGATTACTAATGTGCACAAGTTACGTTGCCGGCAACACTCAAAGGCTATTCTTGATGGGGAAGCAACGCAAAAATGGGATATGGTGGTTATCAATGCAATGGCAAGAGACAAAGAAGTCGTTAAGGTTACCGTCCTTGCTTATGGTTGAAGGTGTCAAAATTGTCGAACGGTTGTTGTCGATGACGAGTCCTTGGCGAAGATGAGCGGTGGTGATGTTGATGTCGAACTGTACCTATATAGCCAAAACACAATAGGACACGGGAACCACAACCCAAATTCTCAAAGACCAAAATGTGTCAAAATTGTCAGAGTTGATACCTGGTAAGCGATGGTGGTGCTTGTGGAAAACGGTGGAGGTATCGGAGTTCGTATGCGGTGGTGAAAGTGGAGAAGTGGTGGTGGCCGAACTGAACTTTTCAGTTTCGTCAGGAAACAGTGGACATCCGGTGGTGCAGTGGCCGTCCGGTCGTCGGACGTCCAGTATCCAGCAGACGTCCGGTGCCTGAGTGATTTCGGGCACGGGATGAACAACTAGGGTTTGAGGTGGAGGTGGCAGAATTGGTCAAATCCGAGCGATTTTGTGGATGGAAATAGTGGAGATGATGAGGGAAAGCTAGATCCACTCATGGCAAAGCAAATCCATGGATCAAATCCAACAAAACTTCACCACACCAACAAATCACAAAAATAAAAATTGGGGCTATTTTTGGTGGGGATATTCGAAATTGGGGAAGAACACAATAAAATCAAGCTAGAAAACAAAGGGTAGAGGCTCCAAATATGTGATCAACGTGGCTCATGATACCAAGATGATGTAGGGTAGAACCCTAGATGCCCGATCTTTCATGATTGGAGGGGATTTTGCGAAGAACACGAGAGAAATCACTCAACCAACAACGGTCACACATATGCTAGATCCTCAAAACACAAAGAGATACACGATCCGAATCCAAGAAGGGACGATACAAGTGGTGGTAGTTCTTCTCTGTGAGGAGGTATTGAGGGGGTCTTCCCATAAAGGGGTCTTGAATCCGCTTGGGGGATCTTCTCTGAAGAGGTCGTGAACTCTGATGGAGAAGTAACCAAGTGGATGAGCAAAGCTCTATCTCTAATATGAGCTATCACATTGCTGCCCTAACTAGGAGGAGGAGGAGGTCTATTTATAGTCTAAGTGCAAATGGGGGGCGAGGTGAAAGGGTACATGGGCATCGGCCATAGATAGGCAGCGGACGTCCGGTCCTTACTGGTCGTCCGGTGGCTCGCAAGGGTCCGGACATCCGGTAAGGTTCGGACTTCCGCTAATTTCATTCTGTTGAAGTGACACCGGACGTCCAGAGATGGCCGGTCGTCCAGTCGCCGGTCGTCTGATCGCCTCCGGACATCCGGTCACCAATCGTTCGATCGCATCAGATTTCCGCTAATTTGGTTCGGGTGTGGTGGTGCTGGTGGTCCGGTGGAGGCTAGACATCCGCACGTTGGGAGGTGTGGCCGGTCATACGGTCCTGTACGGATGTCCGCTCGCTGTAGCTGGCGATGGCTGGGACTTGGGCCGGCTGGGGCTTCAGGCGCCGAACATCTGGTCCCGAACGGTCGTCCGGTGGCTGGAGCTTCAGGCGTCGGACGGCCGACGTCCTCCGGTCGTCCGATGGCTGGAGTTTCTTCGGCAGCTCTTCTTCTTGTCCCTTATGCTTGGTGTCCTCGCCATCTTGTCCGTTGTATGCAGCTGCACCGTGGCCTTCCTCCAAGTACCTGATCACACATAGTGTTTTCGCTTGAGGTAGTAGCCATGTCTCATGTGTATAGAGTGGTAGTTCGGAGAGGAGCGAGTTCACCTTATCTTCGATAGCCTTTGCTCGAGCTCTTGTTGTTGGTCCAAGTGGTGTCGTAGGAGATGTAGATGCATCCATGGGGATGACCGTGGGATGCTCCACATCACCTCTCCTCCTTTATATACGAGGGAAGGGGCACCCCAAAGCATAATAGTTGTTTCTCAGCCATGTGTCGTGCCCCCCTCAATCGTTTACTCAGGTCATATTATCGTAGTGCTTAGGCTAAGCCCTGCACGGATCACATCACCAACACCATCATCACGCCGTCATGCTGACGGAACTCATCGACTGCTTCGTGCCTCTACTGGATCAAGAGTTCGAGGGACGTCATCGAGCTAAACGTGTGCAAAACTCAGAGGTGTCGTACGTTCGGTACTTGATCGCTTGATTCGAGAAAACGTTTGACTACATCAACCGCATTAAGTTAAAGCTTCCACTTTCGGTCTACGAGGGTATGTGGACACACTCTCCCCCTCTCGTTGCTATGCATCTCCTAGATAGATCTTGCATGAGCATAGGAATTTTTTTGAAATTGCATGCTACGTTTCCCAACATAAGCTTCACGCAAACCAGAGCTTCTCTCACAATAAGCCTGATGGTTTCGGTAGGGAATGTGCCACCTTGGGGGATGAAACGATATCTGTTACCTCTTCTTACTTTCAAATTTTTTCTTGTGTCAACATAGAACAACAGGAGTGTTGTGTAATTTTTGGATTTTTTTCGGGGATCGTTTGGACATTTTTATACATTAGCTGAGTTTTCTAGGCATTTATGTGCATAATTCAAAATTGAACTACATGCACATGCTCCAGTCCATAAAAACGGGTTGAAAATCAAATGTTTGTCCTTGGTTGCAAGTTTAGGTCACATTCAAGAAATGAGAATGAATGTCAAACACCTTGACACTGTCGCTCGGCTGCCAACATTGAGATACATGGTTTAAAATTCTAGTAAATCGAAAACTTGGCTGAAATTCATGAAACTTGACATGTCGACATGCCGTGGTAAAAATATTTTCCCATTTGGGGCAGGTTTGGGTATAAGCTTCTCGCAAACCGTAGCTTCTCTCACAACAAGCCTGATGGTTTCGGTAGGGAACATGCCACCTTGTGGGACAAACGATATCTGTTGCCTCTTCTTACTTTCTAAATTTTTCTCGTCCCAGCATAGAACAACACGAGTGTTGTGTCATTTTTTGGGATTTTTCGGGGTTCGCTTGGATATTTTTATACATTAACTAAGTTTTCTACGCATTCATGTGCATAATTCAAATTTGAACTGCATGCACATGCTCCAGTGCATATAAAGTGGTTCAAAATTGGAATGTGTGTCCTTGCTTACATGCTTAAGTCCCATGCAAGAAATGAGAATGAATGTCAAACACCTTGCCATTGTCGCTTGGCCACTAACATTGAGATACATGGTTTTTTAACATGTCTAAAATTTATGAAACTTGACACGCTAGCATGGAACGGCATCAAAATGCAATGTTAAAAATATTGTCCCATTTGGGGCAGGTTGGGGTATATAAGCTTCTCATAAATCAGAGCTTCTCACAACAAGCCTCATGGTTACGGTAGGTAACGTTTCACCTTTCTCGACGAAGCAATATCCGTTGCCTCTTCTTGATTTCAATTTTTTCTAGTGACAACATATAACAACATTAGTGTTGTGTTAGTTTTAGGATTTTTTCGGGGTTCGTTTGGACATTTTATACATTAATTGAGTTTTCGATGCATTTATGTGCATAATTCAAAATTGAACTATAGGCACATGCTCTAATGCATATAAATTGGTTGAAATTTCAAATATGTGTCCTTGGTTGCATGCTTAGGTCCCATGCAAGAAATGGGAATGAATGTCAAACACCCTGCCACCGTCAATCGACCGCAAACATTGAGATACCTGCTTTTTAAATTCTAGTAAATCCAAAACTCTTCTAAAATTCATGAAACTTGGCATGCTATCATGGAGAGGCATGAACATGTCATGGTAAATTTTTTGTCCCATATGGGGCTGGTTTGGGTATAAGCTTCTCACAAACCAAAGCTTCTCACAACAAGAGCCTGATGGTTTCGGTAGGGAACGTGCCACCTTTGGGGATGAAACGATATCCGTTGCTTTATATTGCTTTCAATTTTTTCTCTAGTGTCAACATAGAACAACAGGAGTGTTGTGTTAAAATTTGGAATTTTTTGGGGTTCGTTTGGACATTTTTATACATTAACTGAGTTTTCAATGCATTTATGTGCATAATTCAAATTTGAACTACAGGCACATGCTCTAATGCATATAAAATGGTTAAAAATTCAAATCCGTGTCCTTGGTTGCATGCTTAGGTCCCACGCAAGAAATGGGAATGAATGTCAAACACCCTGCCACCATCACTCGGCCGCAAACATTGAGATACCTGCTTTTTAAATTCTAGTAAATCCAAAACTCGTTTCAAATTCATGAAACTTGGCATGCTATCATGGAGCGGCATCAACATGCCGTGGTAATTTTTTTGTCCCATTTGGGGCAGGTTTGGGTATAAGCTTCTCAAAACCAGAGCTTCTCACAACAAGCCTGATGGTTTCGGTAGGGAACATGCCACCTTTGGGGACGAAACGATGTCTGTTGCCTGTTATTGCTTTCAATATTTTCTCTATTGTCAACGTAGAACAACAGGAGTGTTGTGTTAAAATTTGGAATTTTTCGGGGTTCGTTTGGACATTTTTATACATTAATTGAGTTTTTAATGCATTTATGTGCATAATTCAAATTTGAACTACATGCACATGCTCTAATGCATATAAATTGGTTGAAAATTCAAATTTGTGTCCTTGGTTGCATGCTTATGTCCCATGCAAGAAATGAGAATGAATGTCAAACACCCTGCCACCATCACTCGGCCGCAAACACTGAGATACCTGCTTTTTAAATTCTAGTAAATCCAAAACTCTTCTGAAATTCATGAAACTTGGCATGCTATCATGGGAAGCATGCGAGCTGTTCAACGCAGGATTTGTGCATCTCTTCAACGCAAACAGTTCAGATTGAATATCTTATGCAAAGCCAGACTTCGGCGCTAAGTCAAGAAAAAATGTGCCAAGCAGGATTTGTACATCCCTTCAATGCAAACGGTTGTTTTGGATGACCCGTGTGCATGTACAAACAATTTGGTAAGATTTGCATCTGTCATATTGGGTATGTTGCCATTTGTCAAACTGGAAAGATTGACATTTGTTGATCTAGTAACATTGCCATTTGTCAACCTTGTAACACTGCGATTTGTCAAAATATGTAGCTAAAAATCGCTAGCACTATTTCATTCATAGATTAAGCAGTCGTTCTCACTGGGAAGCAAGACAGCCTTTGACCGCCGCCCACCTCGCTCCCACTGGTCTGTATTAGCGTGCCCGAGCGGCCGCACCCCCCGCCCCTCCCCCCATCCTCGCCACACACACAATCCTCTCTATTCACCTGCACTGGAGCACGGCGTGAATATGGGGACAAAGGTTTCCATCGCCGCCGACGAGGTGGAGAATGAGGCTGCCAACAAGCAGAGGTGGGTCGAGAAAGAACTGCAAGTGACTCCAGCAGGCCTAGACTTCATCAGCAACCTCCCCGATGATATGTTGAGAGTCATCATATCCCTCCTCCCAATCAAATATGGGGCGAGGACAACGCCCTTTCCTGGCAGTGGCACCCCCTATGGCTCCTCGTCCCTGTCGACCTCCTCGACACCCACGAGCTCTGCCATGGCTATCGCAAAAGATTGGATGCGTTCTCCCAGATCCTCAGCAGTCACCATGGCCCAATCAGAGGCCTTATTACAGGCAAGTTACGTTCAAATGGCAAGGACCGAGCCAAGCTTGATGAGTGGTTCCGATCCCCCACCATAGATCAGCTCGAGGAGCTCAGTTTTAATGATGGCATATGCGCTCGCTGCTAATGTCTGTGCTCCGCTTTGTGCCCACTCTGCGCCTCGCCAAGTTCATGAACTGCCATCCCCCTCCCATTAATGACGCGCCTGCTCTTTTCTACCACGACTGAACCACCTCAAGCTCGTCACCGTCAGCATCCGAAAGGATGACATGGAGCGCCTGCCCCGCGGCTATACTGCACTTGAGTTCGCTACAGTGGAAACCACCGACGATGTACAAGCGATCAGGGTTACGAGCTTGGCCTGCAAGAACCTTGTCAAAATCCGTGAGCACTACAAGGTCTGGGGCAGCACAAAGAAGGACTCCCTGGTTGAACTCTCCTCGGCCATCATCGACCCCTACTATGAAAAGATGAAGCAGGATGCCCAGAGAACAAGTCACGTATCCTGCCATAGGGCATGGATCCGGTGTCGGCATTCTGGGAATGGGGGTCCCCAGACTTGCCTGCCTGCGGCCTACGGCATGGCTCAAGTGGTGGCCCAGTATGGCCCATCTTCATCGACTCAAGCTCAAGACCCTCGCGAGGGTCCAAGCCTCGCGGGGCAGACGACAGAAGGCTTCCTCAGGAGCGGCCTCACCAGGCAGGCTCGCAAGGAGGCGGAGATATCTAGGCAGGGGTACCTTGCGAGGTGCCCATGACGCAAGCCATGACGATCAAGACCAGGCGGGCGCCGGCCTGTGTAGTGTCCTTGTTTCCTCTTTGGTGCAAAGGGGGCAAGCACAGACCGAGGCATCAGGCAAAGGCTACCATTTCAGCGCAACGAGACCAAGACCAGCAGAGCGGCAGGACGGAGGTCACCATGGAGCCCAAGACGGCGTCATCGCCAGTGCCTTTGGCAGTCGAAGACCAACTTTAGTCAGGATAAGTTGTACTAGATGTTCCCCTTCAAAATGGCCGTTGTTGGTGCCCTTCCCGCTCAATATTTGGGAGGAGGGCTAGGGCCTCTATATATAGGGCTAGCCAGCAAAGGATAAGGGTAGGTTCAGTTCATCCACACCTCCACAAGAACAACCCTCGCGAGGTTGTTCTTTCTCTGCACTGTTCATCATCAGCCCCTGAGGCAATCCACACACCAAACACTGGAGTAGGGTATTACACCACAATGGTGGCCTGAACCAATATAAACCTCGTGTCCCTTGTGTTGTTCGTCTGGTTAGCTTAGATTCTCAGCGAGGCGTTTGAACGACGATCGGTAGGGGAGAGATCTTCGCGCACACCCGAGAGTTTGAACCTTAAGGGTTTTGCCGGAACCCCACATTCGACATTTGGCGCGCCAGGTAGGGGTGCGCCGGAATCTTTCCTCCGTTGTTCCGCGTTCGATCGCTCGTCGCATCCATGGCTGACGCCCATCGAGCTCGTGCCGAGCGTCGGGCTGCTCTCGCCGCCCACGTCGCCCAGACGGCTCCTGTCGGTGGGCCTCCCCGTTGTTCCCTGTCGCCTGCCGCCCACGCCGCCACCAGCCCGGCGGGAAACAAGCAGCGGGTGTTGTCGCTACATCCCTCGGTGCGGCGGGAAGGCCGCACCGCCACCCCGTCGCTGACTCCAGCTGGTTCGTCGTCGCTTGCCCGCCGCGCTCCTACGGACGCGCACGCCGCATTGCTCCTAGCACGTGAGCTCCTGCACTAATGTCTCGTCGACGACCTCTATGAAGAGTGGCTAGCTCGCATCACCGAGCTCGTCAGTGCCGCAGGGGGCTCTCCTGCACCATCCCTCTCGGTTCCTCGCCCTCCGTCCTGCACAGGTAATGCAGCTCCGGAGGTGCCTCCGTTGACTCCTCCCCAAGAAGGCACCCTGGCTCCAAGGTGTGCGGCCCCTGGACGAGACCCACCGCGTTCGACGCCCGCGCGACAAGAAAGGAGCTGCCAAGAAATCCCTCGCCCCCAAGGAGGCGCTCGCGTGCTCCCTGCACCGATGCGCCATGATCGCATTCCTGTGCCAGCGCGTCAAGACCCCACACTGCCCCTAGAGGCAGCACGTGGGGACCGCCAGGATCAAGCCCCACGTCAGCAAAGGGCTCCGATGGCCACCGCGGGCTGTCGCACCTTCATCACTGAGCTGTGTAGCCTCGTCTGGCCGGGCAAGTTCAAGCCAGATCTGCCTCCCTGCTACGACGGTACTGCCAACCCCGCGGAGTTCCTGCAGCTCTACAAACTGGGCATCGAAGCGGCTAACAGAGATGAAAAAGTCATGGCAAACTGGTTACCCATGGTGCTCAAGGACGGTGCCCGCACCTGGCTCCTAAACCTGCCTCCCAGCACGATCTCCTCTTGGGACGAGATTCGCACCCGCTTCAGCGCCAACTTCCAGGGCACTCGCGACCGACCCCTAGTCATGAGTGACTTGCGCCGCATCAAGCAGCAACCAGGAGAGACCCTGTAGAAGTACATCCAGCGCTTCAACAACGCTTGCCTCAAGATTCCCAAGGTGACTGAGGAGGCCATCATCTCAGCCTTCTCTGATGGCGTCCGTGACATCAAGATGAAGGAGAACTGGCAATCCACGAAGACCTGTGCACGTCTCTGGAGCTGTTCAACCTGGTGACCAAGTGCACAAGGGCTAAGGAGGGACGCCTCTCCCTTCTCAAGATCCCGGCCGCTGACCCTGAAGAGAAGAAGTCCAAGGCTAAGGATGTGAAGCGCAAAGGAGCAGTTGTGCTCGCAGCAGAGCCAGACACGAAGCGTGGCAGGGACCAGCCGGAGTCGTCCAAGGGCAGCCGGTACTGCGTGTACCATGACCTCCACACCCACAACACCAACGAATGTCAAGAGCTCAGGGCTATGCGAGAAGGGCGTGTCGGCTGACGTCCCGAGCGTGGCGATCGGGGCTATGGCCAAGGTGGAGGAAGAGGTGGAGGACGATGGGAAGACCGTGGCCCTCGCCAAGGGTGGCGTGATCGGCCTCGTGAGGACCGCTGGCAGGACCAGCCTCGCGAGGGGTCCTGGAGGGATCAGCCTCGTGGGGATCGCTCGCAGGGCAACGCATGCCTTCCTCCTCTACCACCACCACCAAAGAGGAATGAAGACCAGCATCAGGACGAGGGGGCTGGGGGCTTCCAGGAGCCGCGTGCTATTGCTTGCATCTTGGGCGGCACACAGGCCCCAGCCTCTCAGCACATCTTCAAACAGTTTGCTCGCGAGGTGAATGCAGTCCTCCCAAAGCTCGAGGCCTCGCACCCTCTCAGGTGGTCCACGTGTGCCATCACGTTCAGCTCTGCGGATCAACTCAGGTGTGCAGCGACAGCTGGGGTCCTCCCAATGCTCTGTTCCCCAGTTATCAGTAATGTGCAGGTCACCAGGACCCTCATCGATGGCGGCGCAGGGCTCAACGCTTTGTCTGTCGAGACATTCAACAATCTCCAAGTGCCATATGATCAGCTTCAGCCAACCAAGCCCTTTTCAGGAGTCACTGATGGTTCCACCACCCCGATAGGGTAGGTCCACCTCCCTGTCACCTTTGTACATTGCAAGAACTACCGTACCGAGCTCATCGACTTCGACGTTGCCCACATTCGCCTGCCGTACAATGCCATCCTCAGGTATCCAGTCCTGGCCAAGTTCATGGCAGTGACTCACCATGGCTATAATATCCTCAAGATGCCGGGAAGCGGCGGTGTCACCACAGTCCCCTGTGAGGAGAAATATGTAGTATGCTCTCTCAAGCGTGCCTTCCAAGCTGCATCAATCGAGGACCCAGATCACAAGAGCGGGAACCTTCCCGAGGCGGCTCCCAAGAAGAAGAAGACATCACCTGGCCCGAGGCCACAGGAGGCAGGCACCTCCGGTGGCACGACGCCAGGATCCGCGCCCGTCCAAGGGGCACCTCCCTCTGTCGCATAGGAAGGCGCGCCCTCCTCGGGCAAGGCTCGAGGGCTTCCTCCTGGAGGGCCACCGACTTTGCCAAGATCATGAGGGAGGCGCTCGGGCACCACGTGGAGGTGTGCTTCATGGCACGTTTTCCTCAAGAAGGCACGAGGCAAGGAAGGCCCAACCCTCAGGAGTTCATCAGAAAGGTCGCTCGGGAGCTGCAAGAATCGAGAGTCGTGCGCGGCAACCGCCGCCTGCCTGCCGTAGCCCCCCATCGGGGCGAGGATGGCGGGCTACGCGTCTGCATCGACTGCCCAGGGCTTAATCGAGTCGTGTCTCAGGAGTGTTTCTGGCCTTCGCGCGTGGGACGTTGTGAGGGTCTGCCCCACAGCTACATTCGCATGCCTTTCGGCCTGCCGAACAGGGCTGCTGCTCACCAGCGTCTTATGCGAGGCATTCTGGAAGCTAGGGAGGCCAGGCATGGTGCAGTCCTGGCAGAGGTGGAGATGGTCCTCGAGGGGCCTCCTGAGGCCCAGGGCTCCGAGAGCTCGTGAGGACTGGCTTCTTCACCGCGCATCATCAACTACTCCAACATCCCTTCGTCTTCAATGATACCAGGTGACATCTTCCAAGTTCCATTTCAGCTGGGAATGCCCCCAGGGCTGCATTATTCCCAGGTCGCGTGGGTCTATCCCTGCGGCATGTGTCTCTTTTGCTTATGTCTTTAGCTTACCTTGTTGGGGGCGCCCCTCGGGCTGCATCATCCCCAAGGCACTCGGGCCTGACCAAGTGGCATGCATCTTTCCCGCATCTATCTAGGTTGTTTGCCTTGCATATTTGACCCTCCATGATTATCGTCCACTGCCTACCACAGGCCCTTTTCTCCCTCATGCTAATCGCTTGCACATTAAAAGGGGGTGCCTGAGCATCGCAACTCAAGAGCTCTTACTGGCTCTCCAGCCCTCACCACCTGGCCTTGTCCACGGCATCGCGACCTAGCATACCAGCGGCGGCTGAGCTTGCTCGGGGGCTCCTCCCGGAGGGGAGCCCCCTCCCACGTACCAGTGGAAGCACCATGCTCCGCGCTGGCTGACGACACTGCCGAGGAGCGGCTATGCCCGTACACATACGGAAGCGCTATGCTCCGTGCTGGTGATAAACAACTGAGGGTAGCCCACGGCTGTACCAACCTCAGGGAGCCCAGAGCTTAGTGCCTAGCCTCATCTCAATGCGTCCCCTTGGGAGCACCGCGTGAGGGGGCTGGACACGGGGGCTATGCCCGGGCCACACCCGAGGGCACGCCACCCAGCCAGGTCCCTCGAACCTGGTCGTCGCGCGCCCCTCCCCGAGCAGATCCAAGGTTTGAGCGTCAAGGGGGACTCCTGAGCATCGCGACTCAGGAGCCTAACTGGTCACGTAGCCCCTCACCCCTTAGTTCCGAAAGGCTAACGGCGGTTGAGGTATGCGCGGGGCTGGGCCCAGCTGACGTAGAACGACAAATCCACTCCTACCCCCTCCCTATTTGTTGTTTGCGCGTTAAGGGGGACTCCTGAGCATCGCGACTCAGGAGCCTAACTTGCCATATAGCCCCTCATTGCTTAGTCCCGTCCTGGTGATCCGGTCGGGGCTAACGGCGGCTGAGGTATGCGCGGGGCTGGGCCCTGCCGACGTAGAACACAAAGCAAATAGGAAGGAAAACCGCAGAATCTCGGAAATTCAGAAACAAATATTACATACCACAAATTGTTCTCATAATGCCAAACACAAGTTTAAACGCCTCCGCGAGGCATGGTACATGTTGGAGGAATTGGAACAGGATAGAAGCCGCGAGGAGATCACCCTTGGGCAGCGCCGCCACTTGTGGTGGGGTTGCGCTTGTCAGCTCCACCTCCCGAAGCCGTAGGGCTGGCAACACCTCGCTTGGGCGTAGCGCTGAAGACGTGGAACTTCGCCAGCAAGGCCTCCGCTCGGCCCATCACAGCCTCAGCAGTGGCGGAAGCAAGCTCGCCGCTCACAGGCTCCAGAAGCCCGTCGAGGTTGGCGTTGGGGTCGTGAAGGTAGACGTGGCTGAGGACGCGCGTCAGCACTGCAGAAGAGAGGACGCGAGCTTCGGCCTCAGACATGGGACCGCTGCCGTCCACGACGTCCTCAAGCGCTTGAACCAAGAAGGGAAGCAGCTCGGCGGGGCCGTCCTTGGCGCCAGCCAGCGGCTTCTCCAAGCCTCCATCATAGAGCGTCTTCAGTGATGTGCGAGCCCTCTCCTCCAGCGTCGCAAAGGCCTCCCGGTCCTCAGCCAAGACCTTCGCCTTGGCATCCAGCTCGACCCTCTCCGCCTTTAGCGCCTGCTCCAGCGTCTCCAACCGGCCTCGATCGGCCGAGAGCTCGGCGTCGTGATCCCTGACGGCGGCCTCTCGAGCCTTCATCTCCTCCTCCTTCACCTGGCGGTCGCGAACCTCCTTGGCCAGCTCGTCACGCAAGCCTTGTAGCTCGCCCTCCAGCACTTGCAGCGGTCCGGACATTTGAAGCATCCTTCAAAGCCGCGTCGCGAGCAGCTTTGGCCTGGGAGGTGACTTGCTTCTCCTCCTCAGAGGTCGACACGGCCTGGCTCAGTGCCGCTCGGACAGAAGCATCAGAGTGAACCCAGCTAGAGACCAACTCCAGGCGCCCGGCCACCAAGCAGGGGTTGGCGCCCTAGAGATCTTCTTGCAGCCTACCCAGCTCGGCAGCAGCACGGTCCAAGGCGGCGGAGGAGGTAGGGAGACGGGAGCCGGTGGAGTAGGAGGAGAAGACGGCAACGTGATCACAGCCTGAGGAGCCAGAGCCTTATGATCCCCAGCAGGCTCGGCGACAGCATCAAGCGTAGGTGCCTCCTAAGTCAGTGGGGCCATGGGGGCTGGCCCCCCGCCAGAGTGCCCCTCCTGGCCTCGCGAGGAAGACCGGGCAGGGGAGGTGCGAGCCCCGCTGCCACCTTTTCCTGCAGATAAAGGCACGGCCCCAGTAGACGAGCTTGCCCCGTGTAGGGCCGTCGAGTCCCCTTTCAGTCTCTTCGCCGCAGGCGGCGGCCTGACCAAAAGATGGAAGATGTCAAGTCCTGATGGTGAAAACAAAAGCAAAGAAGAGTTCGAGCACTAGATTGGCTGCCGCAGGCTCCAACAGCCTCCGGCCAAGCTTGAAGCCCGAGAGCCTCCTGCGGGGCTCAGCCTCGGGAGGTCTGACGATAGAGGAAGGCGCACCGGAGCGACTGGAGCTGGCTTCAGGCAGCATCAGGGCTGGACTAGGCCCTTGGGAGATTAGCCCCGACCTGTCCTTCTTCGGGGTCGAGGGCAGGTCCTCCCCCTCGCCTGGCGCCGGTCTCGTCATCGTCCGGCATGGAGCGGAGGGCGCAGGCCCTGCGCCAAGGCGAAGTCTCCCCCGTCCCCTTGATGGTCGCCTCTGAGTCGTGCTCTTCCTCCTCCTCCTCCTCATATTCCTCCTCCCCCCTGCCGGAATCGTCGGAGGACAAGTCCACCGCCGGCATTGTTGCTGTATCACCCGGAGCCTCCGCCGGCACCAGTCCGTCCCCATCGAAGGCGGGCATGGCGTTCACCGCCAGCTCCCAGTCGTCACGGAGGAACAATGGAACCGGGGCGCCCTCCGGGCTTGCCACATCCTCACCAACCAGGGAGCGGAGGGCCGCAGTCAGATCTTCGTCGGCCAGGGCCGCCGAGCTCAGGCGAAGGACGGCATCCGCATCCCCGAGCCTCCACAAAGGGCCGAGTGCGCCTGAAGTGGAGCCACCCGATGCGCCAAGAACTCCCTCAGGAGCGTGGCCCCGGTCAGCTTCGCCGCCCTCAGGTTGCCTGGCCTCAGGTCCGCATTCATCTTCTCCAGCACTAGCTGTCACATCCCTAGCTTCTGCCTTTGCAGTAGGCTAGCCCTTCATGTGTGCATCATGTTTAAATTTTCAAATGAACTTGAAATGGGGGATGATCAAACCCTAGCATCCATGAAATTCAAATAGGTTCAACTAAATAAAATAAATAAATATATATTCACGATCCCAAATGGCCTTCAAAAATGTTCATCATCTTTGGAAAATGCTACAAAGAGTAACCAGAGATTATGCACATTTTTCCATGGCATTTTGGATTTTGAATTAATTCAAACATATTTGAATTGGAGCTATTTAAATGCTATATATATATTAGATGCTCCAAAAATGTTGGAAATTGTTAACGGTCACTGGAATAATTCAGACGACACCCATAATTATTTCCAGGATTTTATGAAATGGTTTAGTATTTATTTTAAACCATAACATAAAAACAGAAACAGAAAACAATAAAAGAACAACAACTTACCTGGAAACTTACCTGGCGCTCACCGAAGCCCACCTGGACGGCCCAGCACTGTTGGCCAGCCCATAGGGGAAAGCCCGTCTTCTTCCTTAAGCCAGTAGGCAGAGGAGAGGCGTGGCGCACGCATGCGGCTTCGGCCACCTCCTGCTTCCACCTGGGAGCCCCGATCCTTCCCTCGCTGCCACTCTGGATCCCTCTCTCCTCCCCCTCACTCGCTGCTCTCTCTCCCCTCCTCTGTTTATTTGCGCGCAGCCACCGAGCGCAGCTGTCGCCGCCGATGAGTACCACTGTGGCCATAGCCACCGCCTCACCTCCCCGACGCGTCCCAAAGCTCTGCCTCGACCTACTCTTCCTCCTCACCTCGCCAAGCGACGCCGGGAGCCCTGCAGTGACGCCGGCGCTGTCGTCTTCAACCTTCGGCTCCGAGATCGCCGGAGATGCTCCGACGCCGTCCGGCCTCCCCCGAGCCCACTGACCTTCTCATCATCCTCACCGTGATCTCCTTCCCTTTTCCTCTTTTCCATTTCGCTTGTTCCCGTGCCGTATCATCCTCACCCGCGTGCACGAGCACCGCCGACCGCCATGGCTGCCGGGAACCTAGCTGTTGTGCTCCGCTGCTCGAACCATCAAGTCCCGCTTGCTCTAGGAGCCATGTGGAGTCCGCCCAGCACCTAATCCCGCTTGCTAACGCACTACAGCAACCGCGCCCGTGTGTTCCGAGCTCCGGCCACCGCCCGGCTCGTCGCTGCCGCCATTACACGCCACCCCAGCACCCGCAGCTGCCACCGTCCGACGTGCCTCATCGCGTTGGTTCCGCAGAACCCATCCGCACAACCTCTCGTCGCCGGAAACGGACAGACAAGGACCTCCGCCGTGTCCAGCTTAGCGCCGGCGGCTAATTGTCGGTTAGCCGACATGGCCGTCATTAGATTAGGGGCTAACTAACCCTATTAGTTTAACACTAGACACTGACAGTGGGACCCGCTTTGTTAGTTTACTGGATAACAAAATAATTAGGTTAATTAAATAAAATCAGTGGGCCCACGCGTCAGCTTTGACCATGCTGACGTGGCCGTTGACTGGGCCCACCTGCCAGTGACCTAAACCAGCCCTAAGTCACTGACTATGGGACCCCCTGGTCAGGTTTGACCCGGGGCAGCCCTGTTGACTTGCTGATGCAAGCATGACGCAGTGCTGACGCAGTAAGTCATTTTCTAGAATAAACTTAATTCAGGAAATTCCAGAAAACATCCAAAACTTCAAAAATTCATATAAATTCAACCGTAACTCAGAATGAAATAATTTATATATGAAAAATGATCAAAAAAAATCCAATTTAACCATCTGTACCATTTTCATGCATGTTAGAACAACTTATGGCTGCTGTTTAGGACAATTCAATTAAATGTTATTTAAGAGATCACATATGGAGTTTGAAGTTGAACCTAGTGTTCAAACCAACTTCATTTAACCTATTGCTAGTTGCATTAGCTCAAACCACAGCATATTGACATGTCATGATCATGCATCATATTGTGAATTGCATTGATTGTGTTTCTTCTTTGTTTTGTCGGTGATTGTCCCCTCTCAGTAGACGTGTACCGACGATGTGATCGATGACACCGATGAAGAGCTATACTATCTTCAGAAGTGCCAGGCAAGCAAACCCCTTGTTCATTCCGATACAATCCCACTCTCTCGCTCCTACTCTCTTTTACTGCATTAGGACAACAACGATTCAACTGTTACATGCTGCGATAGTTAAACCCCTTTCCTCTGCATGACCTGTCATTGCCAAAGTAAATAGATGAAACCCACTAGCATGAGTAGGAGTTGTTTGAGCCCTGATGTGCCTACTCATTCATGCTTGTTTGTCATGCCTGCTATTGCTTCGAGTTGTGTCAGGTCTGATTCATCGGGGATGAATTGGAAAGTTGTGAACATGTCCTACTGTTGAGAGCTAAGTGTGTGAACACGATTTGGTAAAGGTAGCGGTGAGAGGCCATGTAGGAGTACATGGTGGGTTGTCTCATTGAAACCGTCCTCAAAAACTGAGTTCTGTGTTTGTGATCCATGAACAGCTACTACCACACATTGGAATGCTTAAGTGCCCCTCTCGACTTATTAATCAACTCGATCTCTGTCCAGGAGTTGCAACTAGTTTCTGGTGTTTGTAGGTAGTGTTAGTAGTCTACCAAGTGGCACCCGGTACAGATGGGCTTGGGACAGACTAGGCACAGTGGCACGGTGTACCAAGTGGCTCCCGGATGGTGGGCTTGGGAACCCTGCTCACATCCTTTGGGGTCGTGAGCGACACCCCGGCCGGATCTCCTTGCGGATGGAACCCGAATAGGCGATAAACCTGGACGAGAGACTTGTGTGGTTAGTCAGGTCGTGGCCGACACCCTCGTCAGGCTTCCGCTTGAAGGTTGCCGAGATACATGACGTGTACATGGCTGTAAGTGGCGAGAGCGTGTGTGAAGAAGTACACCCCTGCAGGGTTAGCATCATCTATTCGAATAGCCGTGTCCGCGGTAAAGGACTTCTGGGTTGCCTGTACAGTTCATAGACAAGTGAAAGTGGATACTCAAAAATACGCAAGATAAGTGTGAGTGATATGGATGGCGTTCTTGTAGGGAGAAGGGAGCGGATCCATAGTGGTGCATTGATATGGTGAATATGTGGACTCGTGTGCGCCACCTCAAAAGAGTTACTTGCAGTCGTAGTTCAGGATAGACACTGAGTCAAAGCTGGCTTGCTGCAGTTAAACCCCACCATCCTTTTGTTGATAATGATGCATATGTAGATAGTTCTGATGTAAGTCTTGCTGGGTACATTTGTACTCACGTTTGCCTATTTTATGTTTTTGCAGAGAGACTTCAGTCTCATTAGTAGTTCCTGAAGGAAATATGCCCTAGAGGCAATAATAAAGTCATTATTTATTTCCTCATATTGTGATAAATGTTTATTATTCATGCTAGAATTGTATTAACCGGAAACATAATACATGTGTGAATACATAGACCAACATAATGTCACTAGTATGCCTCTACTTGACTAGCTCATTAATCAAAGATGGTTATGTTTCCTAACCATAGACATGTGTTGTCATTTGATTAACGGGATAACATCATTAGGAGAATGATGTGCTTGACATGACCCATTCCGTTAGCCTAGCACTTGATCGTTTAGTATGTTGCTATTGCTTTCTTCATGACTTATACATGTTCCTGTAACTATGAGATTATGCAACTCCCGTTTACCGGAGGAACACTTTGGGTGCTACCAAACGTCACAATGTAACTGGGTAATTACAAAGGAGCACTACATGTGTCTCCAAAGGTACATGTTGGGTTGGCGTATTTCGAGATTAGGTTTTGTCACTCCGATTGTCGGAGAGGTATCTCTGGGCCCTCTCGGTAATGCACATGTAACATCCCAAATTTTCAATTTGGAATGTTATACATAGATCATCATTGCATATCATATTTTTGTTGCATTGTTGGCTCGATCCTAGAAATCCTACACAACTTAAGGACCCACGGAGAGAGTTGGGGTTTCGTTATTTTCATATTTGAGTTTTTCTCAAATTTTGAAAATAGGATCATTGATTTTATTTATTTTATCTTCAATTATTTCTTCTACCAAAATTTCAGAGAGGGAATAAAATGAATTTCCCAAAATAAAGAAATAATAAAGATATAATAAAAAATCAAATAAGATTTATTTTGGAGTTTTTCGCCTTTTATTTGGATTTAGGAAAAATGCGTGTTTTTCAAAATTGCATTTAGGCCCCAAATAAATGTTCATCTTGTCCGGCTTGATTTTAGAAGCCGGGGAAAATTTATTTCGGGAATTTTAGAGTCCGTTTATTATTTCTTTTTATTTTTCTTCTGCGCGAAATTATTTAAAAAAACGCAACCGACCTACGGGCCGTGCCCCAGCGGGACTCCGCTCGGGGGGCACTATATATAGCGCCGCCCCGGCGCCCCAGGCCCAGCCGCCCCGCCCCGCCAGCCCGCCAGCCGCCACCGGCCCACCCGCGCAAACCCTAACCCTAGCCGCCAGCCGCCGCCACCGGCCCACCCGCGCAATCCCTAACCCTAGCCGCCAGCCCCCG
>NC_057804.1:132568801-132576824 GCF_018294505.1 Triticum aestivum | reverse complement strand
CGCCGCCGCCTCATTTTTCGTGCCGGTTTTTTTTTAAACCGAGCGGTGTTTCCGTCGGTTTATTTTTCGGTTTTTTTTAGTTTCGGTTTTTTCGATTAGATCGGTTTTATTTTCGGTTTAGTTTAATTAGCGAGTGTTCACTCGTTCATTCGTTTTAACGAACGTGTTCATCAGATTAGTTTAGTTAATGAACGTTCGTTCGTTGTCCGGTTCATCGTTTTTCTTTTTCTCAGATTTAATCCGCGATTTTTCTGATCGCGATTCCTGATCCGATTTTCATTTTAGTATAACTTTTCGCTCGTTTATCGGAATCAGGCGATTCAAACGCCTGGAGTTTCGTCTCGAAACCCTCTTTCCGAATAATCTACTTAAACAAGTTTTTGTTTCTCTAAAATTTGACTTAGATCCAGATTAGTAAAACGAGTTGTTTTCTTTCGCCGTTTGACTTTCATTGTTTTGTTTGATTTGTTTCTTTTTGCAAACCGGAGTTCTTAAGTTGAACATTCTGGTTAGATCTTTTACTCAAGTTTTACCTGTGCATTAGATGAGTACTTATTATATGATGGTTTGTTTGTCTGCGATAGAATACCCGGAGTGCGCCGCCTGTTACTTCGAGTCTCTAGGTCTCGCGGATCATCAGCAAGGCAAGTAACACTTGATCATACCTTTCTACTACCCAGTTTTTATGCACTAGATCAATCCTCAAGCATTGCCTGATTAGGATCTAATTAAATTGTGGGATGGGAAGTAGATGAGGTAGTACCTATTACCTGTTTTATTATCAAACCTTTGGGAGTTACTTCTATGTTTCCTTATTATGCCATGCTATGCTAGTAGACGTGGATTGGGTGAGTGTATCCATGACAGATGTGAGATTGTTAAATTAATGGTTTATTTAAGGTGGCAACTTGAATACACATCTGGGTGGATTGAGGCACCTGGTTTCTATCAGGACTTGCCTGTATTTCTTCGGACCGCCACCCAGGCTCAAAGGGATCATGAGATTATTCAAACTAGAAAGTTCCGTGTGCAGCCACATGCTATTATGGGCTCTAGCATAGTTGACTAAGTTGTGCAAACTCTTATGGGGTGGACTAGCAGATGTAGGGGATGTAGGTTGGTACGGTCTACCCCTTATGTAAGGTGCAAGTGCTTCTGAAAGACTATGTCTCGGTCATCCGTTTCTCAAACACCTTGTAGTGCGAGAAACCAAGCGGAGGCGATCGAGTCATGTGGGGAAAAGTGCGCAAACCTCTGCAGAGTGTATAAACTAATCATGGTTAGCTGTGTACCCAGAAATGGACATCTTGAGTATCTAGTACCTGGATATCATGTGAATCTCATCATGTTACTTCTAATTTAATATTGTTGGGTTTAATGAGTACTTTTTAATTGGGATTGAGAATGCTGTCAACCATTCTCAATATTTAACAACCACCATGATAGTTAAATAACTTTATTCCTTTGCAGTAGGGAAAATTGGCTTTATGCAAAAACTGTAACCATAGAGCTTTACCACCAGCCAAATATGCATGTAGTATAGCTTATTCTACTGTTATTCTCTATGTGTTACATTGCTAGCATATTCCATGTGCTGACCCGTTTTCGGGCTGCAACGTTTCATGTTGCAGACTTTTCAGACGACGAGTAAGATGCTTTTAGGTTGTGGTTCTATACTCAGTGATGCCGTTGGAGTTGATGGACTCACTTATCTTCCAAGACTTCCGTTGTTATCGATTTTAGATGGCCTTAAGCCATATTTATTTCAATAAGTTCTCTTTTGAGACATTCGATGTAATAAGTGTGTGATTGCTACTCTGTTATAAATCCTCCAAGTACTGTGTGGTATCAGCATTACTGATCCAGGGATGACACTGAGCACAGAGATCAGACTGTTTGAGGTCTGGTCGCTACAAAGGTGGTATCAGAGCACACGCTGACTGTAGGACACGGCCACTAAGCTTAAACCCTAGATCACTACTCTTTCTTCTCATTTCTGACTCCTCATCTTTTCTATTCTTTAGGATGGCGGATGCAAGGATCAAGTTCGCGCAACCATATGAGAATTCACCTTTTGGATATCACTTGAAGGAAGCCACTAGATACTTGAACATAGGAGTACCAAGCTTCACCGGGACTTTCAACGCCACTTTACCCGAAGAGGAGCGCTGGAGGATTTAAGTCTACATTCCAGGAAGGACGTTTGCACCAGTCACAGAGCCAATAGAGTTTATCTTTGATGTACCAACATGGAGCCTAGGAAAAAGCATGGCAGCTCACATCGCCATGGGACGAATTGGAGAAGTTTACCACAACAACCTCAAGAATAGTATCTACCAGATTTGTGAGCGCCGAGATGAGCATTGGGAGATGATCATCACCAGGAAGGACAGATCAATCGCAGCTTATATTCAGGAGTTAAACCAACACATCCGACGCCGGGAGAATCAGATGTGCGCAGATATGGAGGAACTACAGAAGGCTATGACCAGGATCAAGGAGCTAGAAGCAGAACTCAAGGCTACACGTAAGGACTATATGGAAGAAATCGTTGCTCTAGTAAGACAGAACGGTGACCTTAAGGAGAAGATTGGAGTATTCATGGGAGGATCAGCACCCAGAGAGGAAGAGAATGAACCTACTTGTCCAGATAATTATATCATCATCGACGACACCGACTCGGATCCCGACGACAGCGATGATGACTATGTTGATGAAGCTAGAGCAGATATCATGGAATCTACATCGGAGCAGTTTTTCTAGTTGACCACCATAACAGTAGTAGAATTTTCCACCCTTTAATTAGTTTTAGTCCAAGCACTTTTGTAACGATAGTTAGACCGTTGTATGCCCTTGTTTGAATTGATTGGTATGATATTGTGTGTTTTTGTCTCATGTGCATATGGGTAGTGTTATCTCACTAGACCTCATTCTATTCTTAACTCTCCCCTTTAAACCCTCAGATGCCTCCAAGACGCGACCCCGAGTTTGTTTTCCCGCCAGAGATCACCCAGTTGATTCAGCAGTAGAATACCTTGATTCAAACATTGGTACAGAACCAAGGCAACAACAACAACAACAACCCACCACCACCACCTGTTCACCATCTGGCACGTTTCTTAAGGTTGAATCCGCTGGTGTTTTCCAGTAGCACCGAGCCGATAGTAGCAGATGATTGGCTCCGTAAGATAGGGAGGGAGTTGACCACTGCAGGATGCACAGATGGAGAAAAGGTGAAGTTTGCCGCACATCAGCTTGACGGACCCGCAGCAGCATGGTGGGAGAATTTTACAGCCACTTACCCTGTAGACACTGTCACATGGAATCAGTTTCAGCAAGCTTTTCGTACTGCCCATGTTTCAGCAGGAGCTATGGCCATGAAGAAGCGTGAGTTTCGCAACTTACGCCAAGGAGGACGGACAGTTGGCCAGTATGTGGATGATTTTAGTAAGCTAGCACGTTATGCCCCAGATGACGTTGCTACGGATGCAGCTAAACAGGAGAAGTTTCTAGAAGGACTAAATGATGAGCTGAGCATGCAGTTGATGGTAGCCACTTTCAATAACTACCAGGAGTTAGTAGATCGTGCTCTTATGATTGAGGGGAAGCAGCAGCAGATTGACAATCGTAAGAGGAAGTATGCACAGGGGAAGGACAATTCTGGAGCTCGGCAGAAGCCACGCTTTACCCCAAAGTCTGGAGGACATTTTCAGCATACTCACGGAGGAGGCAGCTCGCACAATCATAATGGCGCAAAGAGTGGAAACGGGAATGGAGGAAGCAGTGGACAAAGCCGCACCAACCCGTCAACACCATCCAAGGCAGACCTGAGCCATATCACTTGTTATAAGTGCCGTAAGACTGGGCATTATGCAAATGATTGCCCAGAAGCCCAAAATGGAAATGGCAATGGAAGCTCAGGAAAGAAGCCGAACCCTTTAAACAGGGGGCAAGTGAACCACGTTACCGTGGAGGAGGTTGAAGCTCAGCCAGACGTAGTAATAGGTAAGTATTTGGTTAAGACATTTACTGCAGTTGTTCTTTTCGATACTGGTGCATCGCACTCATACATATCAAGGGGATTTGTGGATAAATATAAACTACCGACCTAAGAACTTAGGTCACCCATGCTAGTAACCTCACCCGGAGCAGAGTATACGGCTAGTATATGGTGTGATCGACTGCCATTAAGGATTGGACACCATGTATTTCCCTTGGACCTAATAGTTCTGGAATCGCAAGGTTTGGATGTGATATTAGGCATGGATTGGTTATTGAAGTATGGAGGGAATATTGATTGTGCCAGTAAGTCGATTTTGCTTACCACCCCTGAAGGAAGAAGAATCAAGTATGTATCACGGCATGAGCCGAGAAGAGCACATGTAAATTCCTTATCAGGAGTTGTGTAGGAGGAAGTACCAGCGGTAAGGGATTTCCCCGATGTATTTCCAGAAGAGTTGCCAGGCATGCCACCGGATAGAGACATTGAGTTCTTAATCGAACTACTGCCAGGCACTGGGCCTATATCCAAGAGACCGTACAGGATGCCAGCCCAAGATTTGGAGGAAATCAAGAAGTAGATTAAGGAGTTGTTGGACAAAGGTTTTATTCGCCCAAGTTCTTCACCTTGGGGATCACCAGTACTTCTAGTGGAAAAGAAGGATGGATCGTTAAGAATGGTTGTCGATTATCGCGGATTGAATGAAGTAACAATCAAGAACAAGTACCCACTACCAATGATCAATGATCTGTTTGATCGGTTGCAAGGAGTTAAGGTGTTTTACAAGATCGATTTGCGATCAGGATACCATCAGTTGAAGATTTGGGAGCAAGATATACCGAAGACGGCTTTTACCACCAGGTATGGGCTGTATGAGTATACCGTTATGTCATTTGGTCTGACTAATGCCCCAGCCTATTTTATGAACATGATGAACAAGGTGTTTATGGAGTTTTTGGATAAGTTCGTCGTGGTGTTCATTGATGATATATTGGTTTACTCGAAGAATGAAGAGGAACATAATGAGCACTTGCGTTTGGTACTCAAGAAGCTCAGAGAACATCAGTTATACGCCAAGTTTAGCAAGTGTGAGTTTTGGTTGAAGGAAGTTGGATTTCTCGGACATGTTATATCCGGAGAAGGTATCGCAGTAGACCCCACTAAAGTTGTCACTGTGACTAACTAGGAAGCACCAACAACAGTTGGAGAGATCAGGAGTTTCCTTGGACTCGCAGGATATTATCGGAGATTCATTGAAAATTCCTCGAAGGTTGCGAAGCCTATGACAGAGTTGTTGAAGAAGGATACTAAGTTCATTTGGACTGAGGAGTGTGAGGCTAGTTTCCAAGAGTTGAAGAAACGTTTGGTTGCCTCACCAGTATTAATTCTGCCAGATCAGACTAAGGATTATGAAGTGTATTGCGACGCTTCACGTCGAGGACTTGAAGCAGTACTTATGCAGGAGGGAAGAGTTGTTTCGTATGCTTCACGATAGCTTAAGCCTCATGAGTTGAATTATGCCACTCATGATTTGGAGTTAGCAGCCGTAGTGCACGCACTAAAAACATGGAGACATTTTCTCATTGGAAATCATTGTGAGGTGTACATGGATCACAAGAGTTTGAAGTACATCTTCACGTAGAAGGAGTTAAATCTCAGGCAGAGGAGAGGGTTGGAGCTTATTAAGGATTATGATATGAGATTACATTATCACCCCAGGAAGGCTAACGTTGTAGCAGATGCGTTGAGCCGCAAGAGCCATGTCAATACACTAATGACGGGAGAAATACCCAAGGAGTTAGCCGAGGATCTTCGAGAGCTATGTTTGGAAATAGTTCCGAGAGGCTATGTAGCAGCATTGGAGATTCAGTCTACTTTGATGGATAAAATCAGAGAATCTCAAAAGGCAGATAAGGAAATTGCTTCCATTAAGGAAAGGATGAGCAAGGTAAAGGCTAAAGGATTTCGTGAGGATGAGCACGATACCTTATGGTTTGAGGACCGTGTTTATGTGCCCAATGACCCGGAAATCAGGAAGTTGATTCTGCAAGAGGCACATGATTCACCATATTCGATTCACCCCGGAAATATGAAGATGTATTTGGATTTGAAGGAAATTTTCTGGTGGACCGGAATGAAGAAGGATATTGCAGAGTATGTAGCAGTTTGTGATGTATGTCAGAGGGTGAAGGCAGAACATCAGAAGCCAACGGGATTGTTACAGCCATTGCCTATACCCGAATGGAAGTGGGATAAACTAAGCATGGATTTCATCACGGGATTGCCCAGGACTCGTTCAGGCTATGACTCGATTTGGGTTGTAGTCGATCGTTTGACGAAGGTAGCTCATTTCATTCCAGTAAAGACTACCTACGGTAGCGCCAAATTGGCTAAGATATACATGACAAGGACTGTATGTTTGCATGGAGTTCCGAGGAGTATCGTATCAGATAGAGGAACCCAATTCACCTCGAAGTTCTGGAAGCAGTTGCACGAAACATTGGGAACCAGGCTGGAGTTTAGCACAGCTTTCCACCCACAGACAGATGGACAGGCCGAGAGAGTCAATCAGATTTTGGAGGATATGCTTAGAGCTTGTGTTTTGGATTATGGATCAAGTTGGGATGACAACTTGCCATACGCGGAGTTTTCTTACAACAATAGTTACCAATCCAGTTTGAAGATGGCCCCTTTCGAAGCCTTGTACGGAAGGAGGTGCAGAACCCTGTTGTTGTGGGATGAGGTAGGAGATCGCCAGTTGTTTGGACCGGATTTGATTAAGTAGTCTGAACAAAAAGTAAAGTTGATTCGCGATAGGCTCAAGGTAGCTCAGTCAAGGCAGAAGAGCTATGCAGATTCAAAACACAAGGGGACAGAATATGAAGTCGGGGACAAAGTTTATCTTCGAGTATCTCCACTTCGAGGAGTTAAGCGTTTTGGAGTTAAAGGAAAGTTAGCGCCACGTTTTGTGGGGCCATACAAGGTTTTGGAACGCATGGGAGAAGTAGCGTACAAGTTGGAATTACCTGAGGGATTGTCAGGAGTTCACGATGTGTTCCATGTTTCACAGTTGAAGAAGTGTCACGCAGAGATGGCTGATATACCGCTGAGAGATACTGTCCCACTGGAAACGATTCAGTTGAAAGAAGATTTGACCTATGAAGAGAAACCAGTTAAGATTCTGGAGTATGCCAGCAGAGTTACCCGCAGTAAGGTTATCAAGTTTTGCAAAGTTCAGTGGAGCCACCACACCGAGGAGGAAGCCACCTGGGAGCGAGAGGAAGATCTGCTCAAGGACCACCCTCACCTATTTGCTAGTCAACCCGAATCTCGAGGGCGAGATTCATCTTAAGGGGGGTAGGTTTGTAACATCCCAAATTTTCAATTTGGAATGTTATACATAGATCATCATTGCATATCATATTTTTGTTGCATTGTTGGCTCGATCCTAGAAATTCTACACAACCCAAGGACCCACGGAGAGAGTTGGGGTTTCGTTATTTTCATATTTGAGTTTTTCTCAAATTTTGAAAATAGGATCATTGATTTTATTTATTTTATCTTCAATTATTTCTTCTACCAAAATTTCAGAGAGGGAATAAAATGACTTTCCCAAAATAAAGAAATAATAAAGATATAATAAAAAATCAAATAAGATTTATTTTGGAGTTTTTCGCCTTTTATTTGGATTTAGGAAAAATGCGTGTTTTTCAAAATTACATTTAGGCCCCAAATAAATGTTCATCTTGTCTGGCTTGATTTTAGAAGACGGGGAAAATGTATTTCGGGAATTTTGGAGTCCGTTTAGTATTTCTTTTTATTTTTCTTCTGCGCGAAATTATTTACAAAAAACGCAACCGACCTACGGGCCGTGCCCGAGCAGGACTCCGCTCGGGGGGCACTATATATAGCGCCACCCCGGCGCCCGAGGCCCAGCCGCCCCGCCCTGCCAGCCCGCCAGCCGCCGCTGGCCCACCCGCGCAAACCCTAACCCTAGCCGCCAGCCGCCGCCGCCGGACCCCG